>NC_071087.1:61955992-62108492 GCF_027358695.1 Spea bombifrons
CACCATGCTGCAGCTCAGTTTCAGGGTCTTGGCAATATTCTTATAGCCCAGGCCATCTTTATGTAGAGCAATAATTCTTTTTTTCAGATCCTCAGAGAGTTCTTTGCCATGAGGTGCCATGTTGAACTTCCAGTGACCAGTATGATTGAGTGTGAGAGCGATAACACCAAATTTAACACACCTGTTCCCCATTCACACCTGAGACCTTGTAACACTAACGAATCACAAGACACCGGGGAGGGGAAATGGCTAAACGGACCCAATTTTGACATTTCCACTTAGGGGTGTACTCACTTTTGTTGCCAAAGTTTAGACATTAATGACTGAGTGTTGAGTTATTTTTAAGGGGACAGCAAATTCACACTGTTATACAGGCTTTACACTTACTACTTTACATTGCAGCAGAGATATAATAAAGATATAATAAAGTATTTACAAAAATGTGAGGGGTGTACTCACTTTTGTGAGATACTGTATATATACTCACAAGTATTTGCAAAACTTTTATAAATTTTCTTTATTTCTTTATTTCCAGCAACCTCTGTGAGCCAAGTCTATCTCCTTTAGACATCCCTAAAATGGATAAAATACTCTATAATATATACATAAGGATTTGACCCCACACCCAGCTTGCACCCACAGTGGTCTCCTCTCATTCTCGCTTGTCATTATCTCTTCCGTTTCTCTTTATCTCAGGCCTCCTTTGCTCTTTATAGCTCCTCCTCTTTCCCTTTATCTCTCCCTGTTCTCTCCTTTTTTCTTTATCTCTCTTCTTTCTCTTTATCTCTCCCCTTTTTTTATCTATTCTCCTTTTTTCTCTTTTTCTTTTTTATCTATTCCATTTTCTGTTCATCTCTTCACTTTCTCTCTTATCATCTTTCCCTCTCCTCTCCCTATTTATCTCTCTCTTTTCTGGATTTTTTGTTGTTATTCTGTAGCTCACTGTTCAAATAAACATACCATTACAATTATAGGCTGACCATGTCTTTGTCAGAGGGCAAATGTACAAAATCAGCAGGGATCAAATAATTTTTCCTTCACTGTACCTCTCCTTCTCTTTCCTTTTGTGATCCCCTTTCTCATTATCATAGATTTATCTCATCTCTTTTCTCGATATCTTTCCCACTTTTCATTATCTCTCCTCATTTTCCTCATTTGTCTCTTTTCTCTTCATCTCTCATTATCTCCATCTTCCTCTTTATCTCAATCTCTTTTCTTTCATCAACTTTATCTCTCCCCTTTTTCCCCATCTCTCCTTCAACTCATTATCTCTCTGCTTTCTCCCTGTTTCTCCTCTTATTCGTTACTATTTTTGCAGCCCCCTATCTTTCCCTTGCTTCTCTCCCAGTAACCTACAGTGGCACACACATTTGCATACCCTTACACATACACATTCATGCCCACACATACACATCCGTCCCCACACACATATACACATGTGCTTACACAGATCCATGCTCACTCACCCATGCTCACACATATACATCCGTGCTCACACGCACACATCCATGCTTACACACACTTACACATACATTCTCAGACACAAACATATATACATAAATGCAAACTCACAAACATACACTTATCTGCCTTCCTCCCTCTGTAAGGATTGAGGAGAGAGAGGAGTCCAGTATGCAGGTAGAATACGCCAGGTGAAAAAACAACAGGTACTGAAAATAGTCTGTATACAGAGCCGGGGTCAGGTTCACAGGAGATCAGGAGAGCCGTTAAGTAGACCAGGGTCGGTTCACAGGAGATCAGGAGAGCCGTTAAGTAGACCAGGGTCGGTACACAGGAGATCAGGAGAGCCGTTAAGTAGACCAGGGTCGGTACACAGGAGATCAGGAGAGCCGTTAAGTAGACCAGGGTCAGGACAATAGAAAGCAGACACATCAAAGGAATAGCCAGGATCATACACGGGAAGCAACAAATAGTAGCTAGAAACGCAATACACGGCACAATAACTGAGCACTGAGCTTTGCTCAGTGCTTGGTTTTAAACTTGCCGCTCTGGGCATACTCCGCCCCCGAGCGTGACGTCATTCAGGCGCGTTCCCCGGCGTCTCCACTCGGGGACGCATAAAGCTTGTTGGAGGCGCGCGCGCGCGCCTCTAGAGACAGACACACCGGCTGCCGAGAAGGGAAGAGAAGCGTCGCGGGATCCAATACCCGCGGCTAACGGGTATTCGGGTGAGTGGCTACGTTGGGGTCCGGGACCCTGACACCCTCCTTCTCTCATTCACCCCCGTTAGTTCAGCTGTAGATTTTCTTCTCTGCTTGCACAGTGTACAAATCTGTAACGACCATGCAAGCTAACCCACTGCTACATACTACCGAAGTGTCCTTCTTTATGAAGACCTTACCTGGGTTTTTACCCACTTTCCTGCAGCTCAGAATGTTTGCTGTTTATGAATGTATCTTTTTTTTGGGTATATTATATATATATATATATATTGGGTATTGTGTGTGTATATGTTAGTGTGTGCTTGTCTGTGTATGTAATAGTGTACGTGTGTGTGTGTATGTTATTCAAGTGTTTAAGTGTGTGGACATGTTCCTGTGTGCATGGGTGTGTGTGACAACATGTTTGATGTGTCAGGAGTCTTAGATGGTTCCTTCAATACATCATAGTAGTCTCTGTGGCCGTGTCCAGTGGGGTCCATCTGTGTTTGTAAGCTTTCTTTTTTGTGAGTTTTCACCCATTCATCCAGTAGAGAATTTGTGAGCTGAAGGGGACATATCAAGCCATTTTGGACACTGGCCATAAAGACATGTAGAAAGCCTTCCCAGAAAATTGGAAGCTGTTATAGCCGCAAAGAGGGGACCAACTTCATATTGATGTCTATGTATTTAGAATGCAACATTATAAAAGTCCCTGTTGGTGTAATGGTCGTGCGTCTCAGATCTTGTGTCCATATAGTGTACCTTCTCATAAAAAAGATAACCCTCTGTGAACACTCGTTGCTCACTTATAATAGTTTATAATCTTTTTTTCTTAATATTCAAACATGATTGCATTTCTGGAGGATGAATTACCATGAAAAACACTTTAATTCTTTAATTTAAAGATTGTATACAATCTTAATAAATACAATTAATACTGAGAGCACTTTATTTTTGTGTACATTTGTATTTTTTTCAATATCTTATTTACCTTACTTTATTTTGTAGGCAAGTTGTGATGATTGTAATTTGTCACATATAAATTGATCATGCTAAGTTATATATCGTTATTACTCTGTTCTTAATTTTTTATCTCCTTTCCTCAAAATAACCTTTGTAAAAATAGGGGGGGGGCACAATTTTCTGTTCCTGCCTCAGGCGCAAAAGAAGCTAGCTATGGCTCTGTGTGCAAGGAGGTGCTGCCCCTTGCCCAATAATCGACTGGAGAAGTCATTGTTTCTGTGAGAGTGTCAGAGTGTGTTTGTTGGTTTATACTGTATATGAGTGTTTCACTGTGTTAATGTGTGCACATGTGTATTGGTGTGTATGTGTGCGTACTTGTAAATGTATATTTGTGTGTACTGTACCATTTTATTTGAAATACACACACATTCATTTCACATGCTGCCAACCTGCACATGTAAAATGCTGCCCTGTAGTATGTGGGATGTGTAACAGATATGAAATGTAGGTGCGCCCCTCCAAAAATGTATATATGGGTATGTAATTTTGGACCTGTGGTAGTGTAGTAATAATGAGCTATGTATTAAAAAAATAGTACAATTTTTACTTTTTATTAATAATTTGTGTGCCTTTTTATGTTTGTCAACCTCTCTCTCTCTCTGGAGCAGATGCCTCTGATATGTGCTGTCATAATGATCAGATCACTCCGATTGGTCATCAGCCCTCTCTTGATTGGCTCTGCAGTTTGAACTGCATTAGACAATACAAAGAAATAAGGGGTGGCCAGGGAATAAAGTCAAACAGTGCAGCAGGGGTTAAACAACAATACACCTAATATTGTGTAAAAGACACAAACAGGATAAACCTTGCACAAGGATGACCAACAAACCTGTGAAACACCAGTGTGCTAATAAAAAAGTGTGAAATTACTTAGGTATAAAAAAATATACCTTAAGGCAGATCCAAAGAATAATAAAATGATCTGCAAAACAAAATATAAGACAATGGTGCAGTGGGTACTAATCAGTAGTCCTTAGTCCTAATAAAGTGAGATAAGATTGCACTCACAAAATCAGCTCTATGTGAAAGCGTGGGGCAGCGCAACGAGTAAATAGAATCCAAAGACGTGGGCTTCAGTGGATAAAAGGTATTAACAAGGCTTTACAGGTAATAAATACAAATAAAAAACGGCAGTCCATGGATCCAAGGTGCAAGCTGCTGGGGGAAGCGGGGAAGGTGTCTGACGGGGTAATAGAACAAGTAGACGTTTGGAAAGGGAAACATTTTGGATCTAAACAAATATTTCCCTCTTAAAGCTTTTTTATAAAGATATTGTATATAGTCATACTTAGTATTATTTATTTGTACCCTGTGCATCATTTAACCCCTGAAGGACAATGGGTTGTCCTTAAACCCATTATGGACAATGCTTTGTTGTGAAGGGGTTAATTATATTTATTTGCAATTACTATTTTTATTTTTTATTATTCATTTTTTATCTATTCATATTATTGCTATTGTGTCATCAATACAGATTGTACATTTTATATTGCTTTATTATTATTCATCTTTTTTATTATTATACTTCTCTTTTTTATATACCTTTTAATTGGGAGGTTCCATGACTCTGTACTTGGTATATAAGTACGTCTTCATAAGCATTGGCATATTACCCTGATGAAGTCAGTACTGTGATGAAACGTGTTTTCATTTTGGCACTTTCCAGCTTCCGTAGTTGACTCTATTGCTGCAGACGGCGCCTTTTCTGCTACTCTACGGCCACTGGAGAGGCCTGACAGCCAGCCTCCTCCCTATTGACTATGGGCACTTTGCAAAGACTTCTGTGGCTACCCCCAGCAGTATATCATCCCATCACTTGCTGAGGGGATTATCTCTGGCAGACAGCCAGGATCTGCAACCAGGGAGTGACCACCATTGTTTAAATCACGGCTAGTGACTGGGAAACTGGGGAAAGAGCGTGTTGTCCCAGGCTATGGGAGCCCAAGTCAGCGGAGGTAGTGTCAGGGACTGGGTCCATACAGACGACTGTAAAGACCCAGTGCACCCATAGATGGAGTTCAGGAGGTATTGCGCAGGAGTGGAGTAGGACAGGGCCTGGTGCAGGGCGACTGCACTCTCCCAGGTGGGCATCTAGGGTTGAGCAGCCACATACCAGCACCCTGACATAGCAGCTGAGGTAGTCCAGAACAGAGCAGAACTAATCTTGGTTGGATGCAGAAATCCACACTAAACTTGGATCTGACAAAACGAGCAAAACTTGGAAATATCCTGCAGGCACCCTGGAGCAGGCATGAAACATAGCACTGGAATCATGTGCAGGATGCTGCAGTCTGAGAGTAGGAAAGCTAAGCAGATTATCAACAGAAACGTAGCAAGCAAGGACAGAGCAAGGAGCAGATGATTCAGGGAAGGAGGGTAAAGGTACATAAGAGACAGACAAACATGAATACAGGAACTAGCCTAGGACTATGTGATAACAATTGGAGATCCCGTCACATCATATGGCCATAGTATGCTTAGCCCACCACTACGCCACAGTACTCCAATGACGGTGGGTCCTAACACTAAGCCCTGCATACGAAAGTACTGATAACCTAAATGTTGAATCCAAACACAGAACAGAGAAGGATAAACCTTTAGACTACAGACTGAGACAAACAGAACAAACGGGTGGGACACACCTTATAAAGGAAACAGAGCTGAATCAAAGAGCAGACTTGAATCAAGGAATCAGAGGTTCAGGACAGAGCATATGGAAATCCAGGAGTGGACCACAGCAAAACATGGGAACTGAGGCAAGGCAGGGAAAAACAGAGATATGCAGCTCCGCAGCCTGGATGGACCCTGACAGGTAGTCGGTCGGACTATTCAGATCCGTGACATGCCTTAAGGTATATATTTGTATACCCAAATTCACACTTTTTTA
Source organism: Spea bombifrons (assembly GCF_027358695.1). Lineage (NCBI taxonomy): Eukaryota > Metazoa > Chordata > Amphibia > Anura > Pelobatidae > Spea > Spea bombifrons. Next base: position 61,962,065 of record NC_071087.1, read on the forward strand.
TTAGCACACTGGTGTTTCACAGGTTTGTTGGTCGTCCTTGCGCGAAGTTTATCCTATTTGAAATGCATTAGAGCCTTAAGTGACAGCGACATAGAAGTACCTTTTGAATTCCAGGTCAGTGCTGGATTTTTTTTATTCTTTCAATAGCACAGCTTTGACTGTCATTTGAGCCACAAGTACTAACCTCTAAAATACTGAGGTCACTCCATAGAGACCATTGCGACTTTGAAAGAGTTAACACTGCACAATCTCTCTAATGGAGTGATCAAGCATCAGGGGCAGGTCAGGATGAGTCTCCCAGGTTACTCTATGAGCCTGGATACGACATCAGAGGCAAGCTTGAAGTCAATGAAAGAGCTTTTAGCCCATGCATGGTTTCATGGTCAGCTGGAGCTGACTGGTGGTGTGTCACATCAGGAGATGTGCTCATACAATTTCCAGCATGGCAAGTAGCAGGGCGGTGGACAAATGCATATGGGGATTCTGCAGAATCTGCTTTGTATTTGCAAGGTGGACATCACATAAATTTGGAGCGATCGCTCAGCTATATGATGCACTAATGTTTAAATGTTATAATTACTGTACTGATTCACAATGAAACTTGAGATCAGGTATAAAACATATTCCCACCTGACATACAGGGACAGTCACTGGAACAAGCCATTATCAGCCAGGCACCACAGGTGGAGAAACTTATAGCCACCACTGCCCATGAACAGATGGCATGGTACCATGGAAACATTAGCAGAGATGAAGCACAACGCAAACTATATTCTGGAGCACAGCCAGATGGCAAATTTCTGTGAGTTTTTGTAAAGGCAATCCATTATTGTCACTTGATTTACCTTAAATTGTATATTAAACATATTTCTTGTGGTCTTGTATTTCTTGCATGCATGCAAATCTTATTATGAATAATAATTGTATTGTTGAATAAACAGAGAAAAAATGAGAATATGTTTATATCGCTTTTCTCTATTGATCTCTAGGATGCGAGAAAGAAAAGATGCAGGGTCTTTTGCGCTTTCTGTAGTTTATGGCAAAACCGTATACCATTATAAAATTGATCATGACAAATCTGGAAAATACTCAATTCCTGAAGGGAGTAGATTTGACACCTTGTGGCAGGTAAGTCTATTTACTCATGAGTCTATTCTCTAGGATGTATATCCTTTCTATATGCTTTCGTATATGCAAACAATGTCCAACATTTTTCTTCAAAATAAATATAAACTGTCTTCTTGTACTCCAAAAACATTGAACATGGAATTTGATGGCAAATGAGAAGCATTTGGCTCATGTATGACTCACGGTGACAGGCTTTGTTTTGGGCACATTGTGTTAATCCTAAATGTAAATGTTTCAACATACAATTATGTTAAGCAAATAAACTTTAGCATATCTGTCAATTTATTATTTCCTCTATATGTGTATCACATACAACAGCACAGAAATGTGCGACTATGTATTGTTTTTTTGCCAGAATAAAATTAAGTGTTCCTGGCAAAAATGTTGTATTTAGTTTAAACCCCAACATTTAGAAGTGGACCAGCCCCTTTATGTGAGATTTGGCTATTTCAGGTATCTATGTTGTTTCACATTTTACTTCTTGTACTACCTAAAGCTTGTTGAGTACCTCAAAATCAAGTCAGATGGGATCATAACCGTCTTAAAGGAAGCCTGTCCTAACGCCATAGGTGAGTTTGAATATTAACATTTTCATCACTTTGTTGATCGGATCACGAATATGACTGGTCAGTCTAATTGAGCGAGGAAAGTTAGTAAAAGGAATTACAGCTCAAGCACAGTGCCTTAGTAAAATGACCTTTCCTCTGGTAAAACTAGCTGGCTCACATCTCCAAAGCAATGCAGCCTAATAAAACTGTAATATATATTGTTTGGGGGGTTATTTTTACAAGTGAGAGCATATCTGTCTGTTCAAGTTGTGAAATTGTTAGTTAAGTGTCAGCTTCACTGACCAGACTTGCCTGCAACAACTTGTATATTCACTAATATATGGTGTGCTTGTGTGCAGATGCATGCACCTTGCGAGTGCATGTGAGTTGATTGAAAATGTGTATGTCCTTGCCTAAAATTTTCAAAATTATTTAAGAAAACAAAAAACACACACTACAATATATAATATATTTACATATGATGAAATAAATTAACTGATTAATAATACAGGTGGCACCTGGATCCCCTATTAACCAATGGGGATATCGACCACCCCACTCGTCCCCCTCCCTGTATGCAGTGGGGTAACAAATGAATCTTGCGTGGGTATAATGCACACCCATACTCCTGTATATATCTTGCTCAGTGGGATAAGGAGGAATTAATATATATAAAAAATTACCCTGTGAAAAATATGTACCACTTCCTGTACCCCCCTCCATTCTTGCACAGTGGAATAGGGCAGTAGTACGTGAAAAACTAAAGATGAGGTTAATCCGAGTTTGGATGTTCACCCCTTTTGGCACTCAAAATGATCAACCTTTGGAGGACAAATTATGATGGAGGCAATCCATCAGCCATCCATCCTTCACCTTGGGCCCAGGCAAAGTAAGGATTCAAAAAATACAAATTAAAAAAAAAAGACACCAAAAGGGCCTGTCTTATCCCAATGGAAGCAGATCCGATATTAAAGGGCCAGTTCTAGACCTAGTGGCACCCCAGTCGTAGATAGCAATATTGTAAGGCATGGAGTATCGAGCAGTGAAGAAGCAATACAGAGTAGGCTACAGATAATGTGTTTCTTATGCAGGGGCAGTAGGGCCTGTGGGCATCACACCCAGGAACAAGAAATAATTACTCTGCCCTCTACTCTGTACAGCTTCTTCACTGCTCAGTTCTCTGCTCCCTGTATGTCACCCTGCACGCCATCTTCCTGGCTCATACACTCTACACTACATGCAAACATACACACTCAGTCTAACACCATACACTAACACGCACTGTAACAATATATACAATCCATGTACAATAACACACACTCTAATACTGTACATGGACACTAACACTGTAACACAGTGAACTGACACCCAACACTAGTCTAACACTATACACTGACACCCCCACACACTAACTGTAACACTGTGCAGCACACACTACACATTCTAACACTGTACAGTGGTACCCCATACACACTCAGTCTAACACCCAACACTAACACCCTATACAATCAAACACTGTACTCTGACACCCTCAAAAACGGTACGCTAATATACACACAATGTTACACTGTAGACTGACATTCCACATAGTACACTCGCCCACATATTCATTGTAGCACTGTACACTGATTATCCTCTCTCTAACAAACACAAAAACCATACACTGTATACTGACACATAACCACATGTATTTTAAACCACACTGACACCCACACACACTTGCTAAGCAAGGATTGGCACAGACACGGTTCATAGTGGCCATTTTCACAATTGCTGGATCCAGCAGACACTAAATATGTTTTTAATTTGAAACAATAATGCATACTCCCATTGGATAAAATATGTTAGAATGTATCATTATATTCCCTTTAGACCCCAAACAGTAATAGTAATAGATAATTACCAAAATACACACATATACACTGCTATTACAAATGCCTGCCCACACACATATGCCCATACACAGATACATACACACACACATTCAGACTTGCCCTTATACAAAAACATTCTGGCTTACACTTCGCCTTGCAGCCACACACACTTGCCTTAACATGTAAACACTTTCACAACACAAACACACCATCTCTCTCTCTCTCCTTTTTCTAATGAACTCTCTCCTTTCTGGTTATCTCTATTCCTTCTAATTATCTATCTCCTTTGACATTATTTCTCCCTTTTTTCTCTTTCTCCTTCCTCCTTATCTCTCCCCATCCCTATCTCATTATCTCGCTCAATTCATTACCTTTCCCCCTTTTCCTCATCTTGTTTTTCATTACCTCTCCCATTTCTGTTTATCTCTCTTATTTCTCATGATCTCCACTCCTTACCATATCTCTCTTTTCTCTTTAACATCCCTCCCCTTTGTTGCCGTCTGCTTTTCTGTTCCCTTTAGTTTGATCTTGAGGTGGTTTGATCTTGAGTGTGAGGTTCATTGCTACAGTCCTCTGTTTCTATTCTCCCTCCTTTCTGGAGGTGGACAGCCCCCCTTCCTTGGGACTTACCTTCAATGAGGCTCCTGATGCTAAGACCGGCCCTGCCTGGGTGCTACGGCCCTGCCCCTGATTATGACTCCTCACGTGGCTGCCTGGGCCACCTGGTACTAAGGCCTGCCCTGCTAAAATGGCTGCTTATTTTGTGGAAACCTGTATACTCCCTTGCACCAGCAGGCCAAAGGGGTTAGAGGGAGAACTGCATCCTCTATTAACTGGAATACAGAATGCAAGTGTATTTGCAAGTGTATTTGCAAGTGTATTTGCTAGTGAATTTGTGAGCACTAACCCCACATTTACTCAACTTGCATTTTAGTGAATAGACCTCAGAGAAACTTACAATCCTTGACAGGTAGTTAGGTAAACATTAGATCACATATACCACATTGCTAATAAATAGGTGATACCATATAATTTCTCTTTTCTTGTAGCTCCTGCGCCACCTTCCCTCCCTAAAGGTGTAAGTAAATCCTATAAAATATACCTTATACAATTTATGAATGTGTTGTTTTTAATTTTCTCCTGTCATTTTTTCCAAATATGCTCTACTCAAGAACTATTTTTCAGTCACTGTGTCCCTTTCAATCTTTTTATCAAGTTTCTTAGTCACATTAACTAATTGGAGAAATTGGAGAAAATAATTAATTACGAAAGATTGGAAGCATACTATGGACAATATGTAACTTTTACACTTACACAATAGTCCATATTTTGCTATAAATATTTCCTTGTGAATAAAAGTAAAACAGATACTATGTAGCATTAATGTCTGTAACTGAAAAACAATAGAATTTTTTATTTATGGTTTATCTTGATTTTTTTTAATATTTTTTTAACAGAGGCCAAATGGATCAAATGGTTACACACCTGAACCTTTCGATGGTGAGAATATAAACCTATGGCATACTGTATTCTAATTTAATGCAATCTTTTCCACTTGCTGCAAAAACTGCATATATAGGATATTAACACTCTATTCAAGTCATTTCCATGCTATATAATCTGAACCTATTTTATCTATCTTCAGGAACTTCCTCATTTCACACAGGCCACTCTTAGCAAGATGGGGCATTAGATCGCCCTCTAATTAAAATTAGAAGAGAACCAGAAACAGTGATAGTAAGAGGATGGGACAGCTGCATTTTCTTTAGTTGTGGGTCTGAATAGTGTCCATAGCATTTCAAGTTAATAAAAATAATAATATAACAATTATTGCAATAAGAATATAACAATTATTGTATAGATCATTCCGTGCCTCTTGTAATATTTCCAAGAGCCAAGTTGTATTGTATAATATAGCGCAGCCCCTGGTCTTCTACCAGCATACATAGTGGTTGCATATAACAATAATGTAACAGCTGTGTCTCCTTCTCTACCTTAACCCAGTAATGACCAAGGGGTTTTCTAGGTCAATGACCAGATCGATTTTTTTTAGATATGTGGTTTTTGAAATGTAATTTCTTCTCTCTCATTTAACACACCCATACAAGTTATAGAAAGCTTTTTTTGATACCATATATATAACTACATTTTAGTATTAAAATACATAGAAACAAAAAACAACACATTGTGTCACCATTTCCAATTAATTTTGATTGCTGTGTGATGCTGATGGAAAATACTCCAATTTTTGCTCAGCAACATCCCCTGAGTAAAGTGATACCACCCATGCATAGATTTGTCGGTGTGTTTGGGGGTTAAATGCCACATAGGAAAAATGCACATTTCAGTTGTTCAACTTGAAATTTTGACATCCGCTCATCCTGCACCCTTGCCTGTCCTATCCCGTCCTATTTGGGATATCTTTGATATCATAGTATCTAATTTCCTATAAACAAAATAATAAAATATGATGAAAAATTGAAAAAAGAAAAAGTTTTTCTCACTTTTATTTGAAAAATCTTTTACTCATCCAAAAAAGCTAATCCTGCTAAATAGATTCTACGATTTGTCCTGAGTTTAGAAATGGTTTTTTTCTGCAAGTTATTGGACAATAAGTACAAGTAGCGTTTTGCAATTTAAAAACCATTTTTTTTCCAAATCTGGTCTGCCCCATGTGCTATTTCGGGTATCTTTGAAGCTGCCCAATGCAATTTACCCCATCAAACCATATATTTTTGAAAACTAGACACCTAAAGGTATTTCAAATGCTGGTATTTAACCCTTTTCATGCACTAATTCTACTACCACCCTTTGTCAAACTTTGTGGTAGTAATTTATTTTGTGTTTTTTTTCTCACAAAAATTTCAAACAAGACCCCAATATGTGTTCATATGTCCCGAATACAGTGATACCTCCCATGCATGGGTTTGTCGGTTTGTGTGGGAGGTAAAAACGCCACATTTAGGAAGTGGGCATTTTTTTACTTGGAACTACTACTGCTCCCATGTCCTAATAGGGCCATCTTTGAAGCCGGCTAATACAATTCTATCCCATCAAACTATATATTTTTGAAAACTAGACACCCCAAGGTATTTCAGATGCTAGTATTTGAACCCTTTCCATGCATTAGATTCTACCACTAGCCTTTGCCAATGTTTTTTTTTTCACACAAATTGTCCTTCAGGTATAAATTTATAGCTTCAGGTGTACGTCACTATCAAACAACACCCCAATATGTGTTCAGCAACATGTCTCAAGTACAGTGATACCACCCATGGATGGGTTTGTCTTGTATTTGTCTGAAGACCCTTTAGCAAACTTTTCCAACTTTATTTTTTATAAATAAAGTCGTGACCGCTCTCTGGGGTTCGTTATCAAGGCATTTCAGCGACAATATTGTTGATCGCCTCCTAAACTCTTTTAAAACGCACATCTGCCACCATAAAGTGTATGGTGGATGTTGACACGCTGGGGAGGGGCGGGACATGGCCCCTGATGCCGATCTCGGTGTTGCTGAATGCCTTGACATCGAGGCATTACATCAACACTGTTTAAGAGAAGAAAGACTCCCATGGTTATTCGGGTATGGTGAATAGGCTCAAAGCCTGCATTGTTTCAATATTTATCTTGATATTCAAGTAGTGGATCAGGTTATCTAGATACCTAGATGGCACAGATCTTGTACTACCCTAGCTAGCCACCATGGGGAATGATACTCTTACTGCTTGCCTCCCTATTTGAGACAGGGATGCAAAGCAGGAAGAGGAGCAGTAGCCAACAAAAACTTGGCAAGAGCACATTTGACTCTTTAGGTCCACTCATAGCTATACAGTATATTTTCTTGGAAGAGGTCATCCAAATCTACAACAAAACATACATAATTTTGTAATTAAAGTTACAAAACATGTAACTTATTTATAATATTTTTTTAGCTCAAGGAAAGTCGAGAATCTTACCAATGGACACCAGTGTGTATGAGAGTCCTTACAGCGATCCAGACGAATTAAGAGAACGCAAGCTTTTCCTGAAAAGAGATCTCCTTCTAATAGATGAAGTAGAGTTGGGCTCAGGAAATTTTGGATGTGTCAAGAAAGGTGTCTACAAGATGAAGAAGTAAGAACACATGTTGGATTTCTAAGAAAGAATAACAAGATCTGACATTTTCTTTTACGAATAGTTCTTAAAGTTGTGTGCAGTTTGTCAGTGATTTTTTGAAAAAAGGTGTGGATGTAGTTCTAAATAGTAGTTTAATAACACCTTATATATTACCTAATATTTCAGGAGACAGATTGATGTAGCCATCAAGGTTCTGAAAATACAGAATGGTAACGAGAAGACAATGAAGGATGATATGATGAAGGAAGCCGAGATTATGCATCAACTGGATAATCCTTACATTGTCAGGATGATTGGAGTTTGTGAGGCAGAAAGCCTCATGCTTGTGATGGAGATGGCATCAGGGGGGCCCCTCAACAAATTCTTGGCCGTCAAGAAGTAAGTCACATGCCATAGTGCAGGATTTAGACTAGTGGGATTCTCTTTATGAAATACCTAGCTTGTTAAATTGGCGTGGAAAATTTAGATAATAAATTGAATCCTGTTAATATTGATGTTAGGCTATGTGGACCATTTTTGTAAATAAAGAAGTTCAATTAGATATGTAATCTAATACTGGCTAAAAAAATAACCCTATGTTAATTATTATTATTATCATCTTTTATTTATATAGCGCCAACAATTTACACAGTGCTTCTTACAATACATATTGGGGTGAGGAGAAACATGAGGTATGGCGGAAGAGGAGAAGTAGTGTGGATTTGTATTAGTGGGAGACACGTTCTAGCTACTTAGAAGTTCTCTGAAGTTTTGAGATTTTTCTTGAATATTGGGAGGGATGCTGAAATTACTTTATATTTTTTACATGTTTTACTATTGTCATGGGCTTATAGTAACCTTCCATTCTATTTATCTACAGGGACTTGATACCAGTTAGCAACATAGTAGAACTTATGCACCAGGTTTCCATGGGAATGAAGTATTTAGAAGAGAATAACTTTGTACATCGCGACCTTGCAGCTCGTAATGTTCTTATGGTGAATCAGCACTATGCTAAAATCAGTGATTTTGGTCTCTCTAAAGCCCTGGCTGCAGATAACAGCTACTACACGGTATGCTATTTTCTGAATTTAAAGAACAACCATTTAGTCAATATCTTTATAACAGACATCAACTGCCAAATGCTTTCATAATATAGTGGCATATATCTGGCAGAACCACACAAGGAGAACCTTAGTCATCCCTGTCTGGGACACGGTAACTTGCCCTTGTCAGCCCTGCTGGGTACAAGGATAATTTCTCACTCTGTATCCTCTATTCTCAATCTTGTCTCCTAGTCAAAGTGAGAGCGAACCATATATTGCCTAGCAGCAAATTGCTAGTATGTATGTTTTTATTTGTGATAATAAATATATGTCTATGTATAATATGACACGTACAAATTTGAGGACCCAAATCAAAAGGGTGTCCCATCCATTATTTGTGTGAATCAAGTAGAGGACCCAGCACAGATGTTTTTGCACTAGATGTTTTGAGATTTTGTTTAATGTTAGAAAGCAAAAAATAAGACATACTATTACTATCAGAGTAATACAAGCAAACTCCTAAGTTTTATGAGGTGCAGAGCTCTTCGCAATGGTTAAGATATTTAACTGTGGGGTTACTGAATAATATAATATAATGCTCATATATACAAATTAGCATTTTCATATGAACAGAAAGGCAATTACTTTTTCTGCCATGGGATAATATACTAGTAGGTTTATGGTGTTTCATGTCTGTTTATTTGTTTTATATTTGGAGTTTCATCTGCAATTCATGTTTAGTAGATGCAGCTTTACACATACAAAAAATAAAGAAAGGAAAAAACTGTATTCCCATGGACACCACCTTATGGATATCCCTGCCCAATTGTAGTATTTGCCCCGGGCCCCTTCGTGGCAAAACCCCCCCATTTCTTGCTTGAGGCACTGCATAGACCGAATACAGTACTTAAACTGGGCAATGTAGGAGGTCACGATGGGGGCACACTATGCACACGGGGCCCTTCTCCCGAAGCAGTGGCATAAGCCGAGACATTCTGCATATGAATTCTTTGTAGGTAGGAGATTGGATCTACGTTTATGGCAATCAGAGTGTAGGCAAAGAACAGGCTTAATGCCTTGCCCCCATGCCCTTCCCATCAGCCCGCTCCATGTCCATCCCATTGTCCCACCAATCACTTAGTCTTGAGATATAATGAACAAACTGACTCTAACATTTACATACATACCTATTGACTCTAACAAAACAGTACAGTACAATACACATACATACGCCCTCTTCCCCCTCTTACCTCACTGATTTCACTGTGTGAGCTGCCGAGGCGCTGCCTCTCTCTATGCCAGAAGGGCCATTTTTAAACACTTTTGAACAGGCATGAGCAGACAGGAACAAGTGGTCACAGTCACAGGAGTTGCCTGCCCCCTAGAAAGACAGGCCCCATAGCCTTTGCTGCCCCTGTAGTTACGACACTGCACACACACAGTAGCATACTTATACACACACTAACATACATACACACACACACATACACATACTAACATGATTTAGTGTCACACACACAAAAAAAGTGACTGTTCCTGCGCTCTCCTTTCTATGCTGGCAGCACCTTAATTATGTGGTTTCACATGCACATACAAATATGAATATCACAAGAAATAGTGCAAATAAGTATTAAGTGCGCTTAAAACCTGTGTATGTATTCTGAATTTGTGTAACCTCTTGATATAATATATCTTAGAGTGTGAGAGAAAAGAAACAGAGAACACACAATAGTGTAATATAGTCAGAGCACAATCCACTTTATAAGCTAGCTATTGTACTCACATATTCCATAGTCAGTATGTGCTCTTCATAAATCATTTCTTAGGATTGGCCTCATCTTCAGAAAATCCTCCACCGATTCCGAACCTCGACGAAAAAAGGGCCGTACTCAAGGTAAAAACGAATAAATATTTATTGCCAATAAATATTAAAAAGTTAAAATTGCTCTATTGAGCTTCGTCCAGGCGTTTTTCACACCTGGTTGAAGCTCAATAGAGCGAAACGCGTAGCGCACAGATTTAAACTTTTTAATATTTATTGGAAATAAATATTTATTCGTTTTTTCCTTGAGTACGGTCCTTTTTTCGTCACGGGAGGTTCGGAATCGGTGGAGGATTTTCTGGAGACGATGCTTGAAGATCCTGTACGGCGAGGTCTCAGAAGTTGAAGGCCAATTCTAAGAAAAGATTTATGAAGAGCACATACTGACAATGGAATATGTGAGTGCAATAGCTAGCTTATAAAGTGGATTGTGCTCTGACTATATTGCACTATTGTGTGTTCTCTGTTTCTTTTCCCTCACACTATAAGATATAGTATATCAAGAGGTTACTCAAATTCAGAATACATACACAGGTTCTGTATAAATATCTTTATTATCAATGGATGTATGCTAAGTGGACTTAATACTTGTTTGCACATACTAACATATTTACAGACACACTAACACATGTACTTACACATACTAACACACACATACTTAAACATACTTGCACATAGTAGCCTACTGACATACCTACACAAACAGTATCATACTTACACACTCAGTATCATATTTACTCACTAACAGTAACATTGCACATGGTAACATAATAAGCATGCATGTAAGCATGCAACATATGTGTGTAAGTTGGTAAACTTACACACATATGTTGCATGCTTACATGGGGATGTGGCTTTGGCTAAATAATCCCTGCTTTCTCTGTATATCTATACATCTTCTTTTACTTCAGTAAATGAAATTGTAATGTTTTTTTGTTTTGTTTTTTGCATCTTTATTTATAACTTTTAGGCTCGGACATCTGGAAAATGGCCTCTGAAGTGGTATGCCCCAGAGTGTATTAAATTTCTAAAATTTTCTAGTAGGAGTGATGTATGGAGTTATGGTATAACCATGTGGGAAGCATTCAGCTATGGACAAAAACCATACAGGGTAAGTATAGACGAAGGGTAATGTATGAACATTAACACCTGATGTCTAATCATTGTATTTGTGACGTAGAAACTCAAAGGTCAGGAAGTCCTGAGTTTCATTGAAAGAAATGAACGTCTGCCTTGCCCCACCAATTGTCCTAAAGAGATGCATCAACTCATGTTAGATTGCTGGATTTTCAAGTAAGTAAAATGTTATCAGAACCTGACTATAACGTGTCTTATTTATAACTCCATTTGCTTCTTATACATCTTCCATTAAACTCCTGCTGCTACTAATCATGTTTTTTCCTGTAGTGAATCATATTGCTATATCTCCCAATTTTGGTGTTTAGAAGGGACAGAACCTCTTTGGCACCCAAATCCCCCCATTTATCTCACTTTCCCTGATGTCCTTCAAAAAACCTGCAGACAAACAAGAATAAATAAGAAATATACACATAATAATAATTTATATGAGGGACTGAGCTGCTCAAGGAAACATCGTCCTCTTTTAAATATCCAAATCTGTTACAAAAGAATGTGAAATTACTTCTTGCACACTTGTTTTAAGGATGAGTCTAACAAGTACATGCATAACCATTTAAATGGTAAAAACACTGCAAACTGCATTCTAGCTAGAGGTTGTTTAGTGCCATGGAAATGTAATCGGTTAGTAAACAATTACATATTTATTAACCCTTTCATGAAATCGAGTTTAATCACTAAAGTGGGAGTTAGCACGATATTTGTGGTTTCTGCTCCCTGAATTCACTCTGCTAAATGGAAAATTAATCTTCAGGAAAGGCTGAGATGGACCTGCATAATGCATAGTTTAATCAGTGAGATTTTTTTTGGGATGGGGGGCGCCAGAGGAGTAGTCTGCACAGGGCGCCAGAACACTTAAGGCCGGCTCTGGATGTCATAACGACATTGCATCCATATAATAATTAAATTTTCATATGGGATTGTAACTTTCTTTTTTTTCCTTTTTTCTTCTCAAATATATCCTCACTGTGACTCACCAAGCTCAGATACTACCTAAAGCCCCAGAAGTGAATGCATGAACAGGAGTTTGTGTAGTTAACAAGTGTTTAACTATAACATATCTTAGGTTTTTACTAGCCCTTGCTGACTAGAAGACTAATCTTCCATCTGCAGATGTCTCCACTGATGCAAAGTGAATATGATGTATTTAAGAGGTTAACATGCCCAGATATATGCCATTAACCTGTTCCAAACTCTGTGTTTAGGATGGAAGATCGTCCTAATTTCGAAAATGTGGAATCTCGCATGCGTCTTTATTACTACAGTATCTCTAACAAAACCGAAGAAGCAGAAATGACAAAGGAGTAGTGAACAAGACATTCTGTGTACCATAATCTGAATCCCATCTTTATTTCTATCTTTTGTTTAAAAGCAATTAAACCTTGCAACAAAAATGTGTGAGATTAATTGAGTATACAAGAGGAGCATCATGGTTTTTATGTTTGTCAAAGCCACACTTTGAAGCTTTTTTAGACCACACCAAATAACAGCATACAAATAAAGGAGACACAATGAACCACTCCAGTATCTCCCACAGCTTATTGACAATGTTTTATTTCATAATCTTCATGCCATTTTGATTACTTACCTATTGGCATGGTAAAACATCTCTTTAATGATACAATAATTTAATTATACCTGCTAATAATCATTTTTTGCTTGTCATCAGTGTTTTCATCTATTTTAGCCAAGACAATACAATACATAAATGTATAGGCAAAGTGGTGTTCACAATAACAAGTGAACATTGTGCAACATTTACATTATTACAGGATTCTTTCTGTGCTCTTTATGCAGTCCCAGTTTCTGAGTGTGTATTTAACAGGAGTAGGTAGTATGAGCTTTGTGCAGTAATTTCTGGTATAGGGCCTTTTGTCAGGCTTTGCCACTCAAATTGATGGTTGTCAACTCTCCCCTGTCTACTGTTCTCCTTTATGGTAGCCAGTGGTGTCGCTACAGGGGGGCAAGGGGTTAATCCTTGCCCCCCCTGTTGCTCCCCTGCCGAATTTGGAATAAAGTCGCAATGCGACTTTAAATCCCGGCTTTTTTTTATTATTATTGTTTATTTTTTTTAATGCAGAGAAGAGAGAGGGTGCGGCCTGCGTAAGATCGGCAGCCAGGGCAACCGATCTTACGCGGGCCGCACCTCGAGCCCTGCTACTTACCTGTGGGAGGGTCTTCTGTACTGTATAGAGGAAGTGGAACCTAGCAGAGTTCACGTGACATCACATGACTCTGCTCCAGCCCTGCTTCCTCTGTGCAGTACCAGAGAACGCAGAGGGAGGCCGCGCCCTCTGCTGAATCTGTGAGCGGCATCGAGGAGCTGCAGTGCAGGTAAGGGGGTGGGGAGGGTGTTTGAATGAGTATGCGTGATTGAGGGAATGAATCTGTGAATGAATGAGTATATGAATGAATGAATGAATGAGTGTGTGTGATAGTATGGATGTGTAAGTGCTGGAACCTAGGCCCTAGGCATGATGGGACTGTGATTGCTGTTAGCAATCACACTCCTATCATGCCAAGTCAGCCAGTACATGCTGAAACCTAGCTAGCTGCTGCCAGCAGTATGGGGTCTGCACATCACTTACAGCCACCCTGTACCAGCATGTACTGGCTGACTTGGCATGATAGGAGTGTGATTGCTAACAGCAATCACAGTCCCATCATGCCTAGGTTCCAGCATTTATTGGTTGGATGTGTAAGTGCTGGAACCTAGGCATGATGGGACTTTGATTGCTGTTAGCAATCACACTCCTATCATGCCAAGTCAGCCAGTACATGCTGAAACCTACCTAGCTGCCCCCTTGTGTATTGATGCTGCCAGCAGTATGGGGTCTACACATCACTTACAGCCACCCTGTACCAGCATGTACTGGCTGATCTGGCATGATAGGAGTGTGATTGCTAACAGCAAGCACAGTCCCATCATGCCTAGGTACCAGCATTTACTGGTTGCCTGGGTATGATAGGAGTGTGATTGCTGTGTGGGCAGTGTGGACGCCAGGGCTGGCTTTGGGACGTGCAACCTGTGATCTATGCCTGTAATTTAGGGGGTTTTAAATATACCTTTTAATGACGTGTTTTTATGTGAATTCCAATTGATCTATACCTGCAAAGCTGGGTTTTTGCGTTATTCTGTAGATCCATATCTATATATTTCCATGCATCATTTATGTATACCTGCAAATACAGTATTTGTATGTCTTATTCAGTTGATTAATACCTGCAATGCTGTTTCCATGTATTTATTTGATCTATACCTGCAATGCTACGTTTCATATACTATTGTATACCTGCAAATACAGGATTTATATGTCTGATTCTGTTTATTTGATATATACCTTCAGTGCTGAGATCACAAGTGAATTTCAGTTGATCTATACATGCAAAGCTTGGTTTGTGTGTTAATTTGTTGATCTATACCTGCTATCGGCAACTGGGGCTAATATTAATATATATGGGCAGCAGGGGCATCTATACACAAGGGGCAAAAACACTAAGGGGGGTATAAACGACAATGCAGTGTGAAAAATCCATCTACGTCTGTGACGTAGATTGTGTCCTGCTGTTTGTGTGTTTTTGGTTATCAGTGTAGCAGAGCCTGTCCTTGTGTGTGTGTGTATAGGTGTTGGTGTGGCAGAGCCTGTCCTGGTGTGTGTTTGGGTGTTGGTGTGGCAGAGCCTGTCCAGGTGTGTGTGTGTTCAGTTGTCAGTGTGGCAGAGCCTGTCGTAGGGTGCATGGTTGTTTGTCAGTGTGTCAGAGCATGCCCTGATGTGTGTGTGTGTTTGGATGTGGGTGTGGAAGAGCCTGTCCTGATGTGTGCGGGTGTCTGTGTGGCAGAGCCTGTCCTGGTGTGCGTGTCTGGGTGTTGGTGTGACAGAGCCTGTGTTGGTGTGTTTGTTTGGTCATCTGTTTCTTGGCACTTAACTTACGGTAGGAATTATTTAATTTATATTTATCCAGAGATAAAATGCCCTCCTGAAGTTGTAGGGACAAAACGTTTATTTCAAGGATTAGTCGCACTCAATTGTGGCTTCAGGCTTCCCATGTTGAATGATCAAGTATTATTTTAGCCCAATAACAAAAGTATAATTCCATAGCACATTACTTTTGGAAATTATGAATACCCCCCAGTTTGACTGTGGTATCTTGTGTGCCCCCCCTATATATTGTTTCTAGAGTCGCCACTGATGGTAGCATCGACTCACCAGGAGAGGACTGGCATCATTTGGTCCACGAGCAAAGCCAAGTGGCACCCCACCTGCGTATATAAGCACACATGCATAATTTCTCACACATACTTACTTGGATCCTGTCTTGTGTCCTGCTCACATGCGGTGGGAGCTACCTCCTTGTTACTGTAGAGTCAAATTAACATACAAGGTTGGGTAGAATAAAGTAAAAATAGAGTAAAAAACTTTGTAGCCTTACTTACCGCTAAATATGGGCACATACAATGGTGTCATTGCTAGCTAGCAGTTACATAATGACATATATGCTTTCTTAACTGTTGTCTCATCTCCTTTATTTACTTTAATTTTTTTACATTTTGGGCCATTAGGTACATAGGCTACCATCTCACCTAAAAAAGAATATTTTACACGTTTTGCTGCTTGCCTCTATTCACCTGCACAATCTAGTCCTGTATAGTAATATAATAACTATGTTAATGTATATGTTAAAACTTATATAAACGATGACATAACCTGTTGTCATTGTAACATGCTGTAGTGCTATAGAATCATCCAGGACAACAAAATTATAAAGTGATCTATTATTAGCTTATGTGTATTTACTGAATGACAGCAAATAATTAACTTCAATGTCAGGGTGGAATAGTCATAATGTCAGTGTCACATAGTAAAATAACATTTTGACAATAGCATGTTTACAGTATGAGAGTAGGAATAATTGGTTGGAAAGAACATGCTTAGCCCCTTAACGACCAATGACGCACATGTCTGGCACATCATGGCATTAAACAAGCTTTCTTTGCTTAAACGGTGTTGCTGTAACGCCTCGACATCATATGCCGGCGTGAGGCATCCGAGACAGGCGCCTCACGCTCCCACCACTGCATTCGGGGCAGCACTGAGGGAGGCGGCAGGAAGCAGAGCAGGGAGCACAACTCCCTGCTCTGCAGTCGCGACCCCTGTGACCCCGGTAGTTCCGCCACTGGCATCGAATAATCAAAGCCCTGTGGTTAAAAGAAATACTGTTCAACTCAAAATGTAAAAGAGCCTTGTCTAATGTAAAAGGTGCTAATTGTTGACACACACACATATATATATATATATATATATATATTATTATATTTTATATAATTTAATTAATTTATTAATGACATTGTTGGGTCCATCATTTAACCAACATTTTGTAGTTTCAACAAAGTCCTGACAACTTTAAAGAAAACATATCTGTCACCTTGACTGTAAAGCTTAGGCACCTAACACTGACAGACAGACTGGCAAACAAAAACATCATCATATTCATCGTTCTGAAGTTTTCAAAAGCAAATCTATGGTCAGACCTTTGAAAACATGAATTTAATTATAGCAACCATGTGTCCGGTATTCACGATGGGAGAGGCATTTACAATTCAAAGCTACAACAGGGTGTGGCCGAATATTCATTTTGATTAAAATATTTTATTATTTTATTCCCGCGTAACACTCCGAAAAATGGCATTTTTAGCATGTTGTAGCACTGAAATATAGGCTTAGATTTTAGACTTGACTAAGCAACAAAACAAATCAGTCTAATAAACGATGTACACCTTCTATAGACACTATATAGCTCACACAAATACACTGTACAGTACATACTGTATACCAGTTACTAACATATACACACATATATTAATAATTCTTCCTTTGCACACTTTTCCATTTTTACATACTAGGTACTGATCTTTCTGTAATGGCTGTGTCTTTTTCCTCTAGTTATGTTTGATAACTATTTATTAAATCATAAGTACACAGGACTAAATCATGGCTAATAATTGTATATGTATTGCAGAGTTACAAGGAAAACAGGCGTGTGATTACCAGGTTATTATTCTATTTTATGTTATTGTGGACACAAGGCTGAAGTAAAAAAACAACCATATATTTGTTTGAACTTATTATTATTGCAATTATTGTTTCATATAGCACCACCATATTTCATAGCACTATACAATGGGTAAAAAGAACATATCACGTAATATATAACTATTTGACTTACGGAAACAACAGGTGAGGAGGGTCATGCTCAAACAAGCTTCCAATCTAGAATAGAATAGTGTTCATATTGTATAAGTCTCATTGGTCACAGGAAATACTTTGGCACCAAGAACAGAACATTGCTCAGTTGGTATAATCTAAGAGTGGTTGCCAAATTTTCACATCTACACAAATCACATGGCACATCTCAAACAACATACAGGTACAGTATATGGCTTATTTTGTGCGATCCTTACGTGTAATCCTAACACACAGACCAACACAGGAACTGGAGGATAGTGAGAAAGGACTAAAGCTGCTGCAGAGGACAAATCCCCTTAATTAACAAATGCCCAAATGGTTGTTCTCAATTAATCGATTCAAGAGGGTGGAGGGTTATAAAACCCTAGTTTGCCCCTATACTTACTGGTCTCTTCAATGACATCCTGGAAGGAAATATTGATATTTGATCGCTAACAGTGGCTAAAATTATAGTAATCACCAAAAAAGGGAAAGGAGCGACTTTGGTGCAATCCTATTGTCCAATCAACATTTCTAAATCAAGGTGTTAAAAAGGGACATGAGGATGTTCTTATGGGTCTTGACACTACAAAGACAATTGACAGTCTTATTGGGCCATCTAGATTTTTAGGCAATTCGTATCACAATGCCAGAACACACCGCTTGTAATAATACAGGGGGTACAACATAACAGGGATTGAGGTAGGACATCTAACATAAAAATTTCTGTTATGATCCTTTAGTGTTCCTCTCTCAGCCCTCAAGATCTAAACTGCTGTGTCTACAATACCTCCTGTCCTCATAAACTTCAGCACTAGCACGTTGACCTATCCTTAGTCTTAGTGTCTGTATTTTAAAACCTGTTCCTTAAACATCTGGGGAACCGCTGAACGTAGTTGGCGGAAGTCTCATTCAGTGCCTGACTTTCTGCACTATAAATTAATGTTACGTTCCTACTATTCTGCTCTCAACCTTGCTAAAGAAACCTACTTCACCTCCCTCATCTCCTCCCTGTCTCATAAACCTAAAGGACTTTTTACATTCAATTCCCTTCTTTGGCCTATCCCTACTAACCCTTCCACTTACCTTAATACCTCTGACTTTTCCACATATATCAATAATAAAATTAAAACTATCAGATATGAAATATCTGGACGGTCCCCACCCTGCCCTCACCCTCCATCTGACTATGTGTCTTCCTACCCACTGACCTCTTCTTCTTTCGGTACAATCAATTCTCTGTTGTCACTGTAGAGCATGTACATGCTCTATCCTCTTATCCAACCACATGTCCCCTTGACCAAATCCCGTCCCATCTCACCCAGTCCCTTTCATCTACTCTTTCCCTACTCTAGCTCACATCTTTAATATCTCCCTCTCTACTGGATCTGTCCCATCCTCCCTCCTTCAAGCATGCTACTATTATTCCAATCTTGAAAAAGCCCTCCCTCTACCCTACTGATCTCTCCAATCTCTCTACTTCCTCTTGACTCCAAGTTTCTTGAAAGAATTGTTTATACTGAAATAACTGTGTTTCTTGATTCCAACTTCATACTTGGCCCTCTTCTATCTGGTTTTCGCCCTCAACACTGCAATGAGACCTCTCTTACTAAAGTTACTAATGACCTACTCACTACTAAATCCAAAAGTCACTACTCCATGCTAATCCTACTGGACCTTTCTGCTGCTTTCGACAATGTGGACCACCCTCTTCTCCTTCAGACTCTTCGTGCTCTTGGTCTCCGTGACAGCGTTCTCTCCTGGTTCACTTCCTACAGTGGATATAAAAAGTCTACACACCCCTGTTAAAATGCCAGGTTCTTGTGATTTTAATAAATGAGACAGGGATAAATCATGTCAGAACTTTTTCCACCTTTATTGTGACCTATAATGTGAACAATTCAATTGTAAAACAAGCTGAAATCTTTGAGGGGAAAAAAAACAAAAAAACTTACAATAACCTGGTTGCATAAGTGTGCACACCCTCTTATAACTGGGGCTGTGGCTGTGTTCAGAATTAACCAATCACATTCAAATCATGTTAAATAGAAGTCATTACACACCTGTCATAATTTAAAGTGAGTCTGATTAATCACAAAAGTTCAGCTGTTCTAGTTGGATTTACCTGACATTTGCTTAGTTGCATCTCAGACAAAAGGCCATGGTCCGCGGAGAGCTTCCAAAGCATCAGAGGGATCTCACTGTTGAAAGATATCAGATGTCAGGAGAAACAATACAAATACATTTACCCTACAATACAGTGTCATACAGGGTAGTATTAATATACTAAAAAGTCAAATGTATCTACACTGTGAGTTTCCAGGAACGACCAATGTAATAAAGATAAGTGGGGGACTTATAGCACATGATTTTGAATCTCATGAAAGTCTACACAGAAATTTCTATAAACTGCTCCCCATCAATGAAACTGTCATTCACGTTTCACATTCCTAAAATGTAGTTTTAGGCAAAAAGACTTCTTTAATGATACATGTCAACCTTATCAACCATTATCTAACCATTCTTTAACATAACTGTGCAGTTAATATTTAATTCCCCAACACTCTGCAGAATTGTTTAGCTGCTTAGCTTGATGGCAAGTGGATCAACAGTCTAATACTTAAATGACTGGTATAGATTTTTGTTTAAGTTTCAGCTACATACCTTTCTGGAACCTAGCAATGCTTTTGCATTGGAGGCGAATACATGCATGGCATTTAGCTGGGAGGGGGGGGGCAAGAGCACTTGGGAAACCCCATGCATTTGCAAAACAGACCATGTGAAAGTAGTAGAAGGCAGAAAGAGCTGCAGGGCATGTCTAAGCTGATGTATGCAAAATAACAGGTCAAACTCGACTATAGGTGTCACTCAACAAGGTAACACAATGTTCATAATTATACACTTAAATATAATTACACACACACATATATATACAGTATATAACAGGTAAAACTTGATTATAGGTATCACTCAACAAGGTAACACAATGTTCATAATTATATACTTAAATATAATTACGCACACATACAGTATATATATATATATATATATATATGTATATATATATATATGTATTTATTTTTTTTACATTTTTACACTTCATGACTGGAAGGCTTTTTGCACCTTTGCTATCTTTGCACACTTTCCTCCCCTCTCATTTAGGTTGACCACATAAATGATTGTTTTTCTTTAGGACAAGTAGGCCTTAATTTTAAAACTATATAAATATATAGATATATTATGGAAAAAAAATGTCAGATTTTTCATGGCTTCACCGATACAAACTATATATAACAAGTGCAAATGAAAAGCAAACAAACAAAAATATATTTGGGTACTGGTCAGAAACCAAAAATTAAGATTAAAATAAATGCATCTTTCACATCTACACTACTTTGCAGTTTTGCCAGGTTTTTTTTTCTGAGTGGATATGGGAGAGAACAGAAAAAATATGATTTATATTCAGCAGCACCCCCAGCGTACAGCAATGCTCCACATCCATGAGTATGTCATGTTTATTAGACGTTGACATTTTCTCTTTTTTATCATGGAAGTTAAAATACATTACACAAATCATTGTTCATTATGTGCTCACCTGAGTTTTTTTTTTTAACCTTTTTTCCTCCCTCCATCTCCCTTCGATTATGTTTCTCTCTTTCTCCTCTTTTTACTTTCGGATCAATCAATTATTGAGATATTGCCTTGAGGCTGTTTCAACATCTTTTTACCGATACTTGTCAAACAAGCGCCAAAAATTCCCCGGCTGTGGGTTCTTATTTCAGATCCCAGGACCAAGATATTTTTTAAATACCGTATTTGCTCGATTATAAGACGAGGTTTTTTTCAGAGCAAATGCTCTGAAAAATACCCCTTGTTTTATAATCGGGGTCGTCTTATAATCAGACCTCATATAGGTCTGACTATTTGACGACTAATGTGGATTTAGAAGTCTACACGGACCTGTCCCCAAGGACCCTACAGAAACGTAAACTCCTGAAACCCCTCACTGACCATCTGCGGGCCTTCGGAGTCACTTACCGTTGGAGATTTCCCTTTGCGTTGCAAGTATCCAAGGGCGACAAGAGAGGCTCAATCCGCTCCATCTCAGAGGCACCGGACTTTTTAGCAGCGCTTGAATTGCCGTCTCTGCTGATCGGTCACAGGAGGATTAGGGAAGACCCAGGCCCCTAGATGGTTGGAGAATGGTCCGAGGTCCCAACATCAACTCCCACATTGGGTGATGGCCTTCACAAGCAATTAAAATAATCACACACAATGTGAGAGGCCTCAACACGCCACACAAACGAAGACAAGCGATGCGATACTATCAGAAATTACACAGAGATATTGTACTGTTGCAAAAAACTCACCTTCGTAGGGCTTCCCTACCAGCTTTTTGGAGTAAGTCCTTTCATGACCACTACCATGGAACACACCCTACTCAGAAAAAAATGGATCAGTGTTTTTCTCAGAAGCAGTTTGGGTTTCCATCTTTGTTCCTCCAAGGCAGACAAATGGGGTAGATTTTTACTTCTCCTTGGGACTTTACAAAACAAACCAGTTGTGATACTTAAGGTTTATACACCCTCCATTGGGTTGGACTCATTCTTTGCGCGACTCACGGACATCCTTTTACCTTATCGTAATCATCAGATTATTGCAGGGGGTGACTTTAATACCTACTGGGACCAATTCATGGACAGAAAGGGCATGTCGGAGTCAGCGCGCTCCTCCCAGAACTCTAGGCACTTGAAATTGTTCGCTAAAACAGCAGCGCTGGTCGATATTTGGAGGCTACTTCATCCAAAACTACTGGATTACTCCTTTCTCTCACACCCGCACAATTCTTACTCGCGAATTGACTGTATTCTTTTGAGCCAACGTCTGGCCCCGTCGGCCCGGTCCTCGACGATCCATCCGATTTGCTGGTCCGATCATGGAGCTGTTGAATGCACTCTTCGCCCTCCTGACTGGGAGTCTGGTCCGATTCAGTGGAGGCTGGATGAATTTCTTTTGACAGACCCAACGGTGATAGCGGAAATAACCAGAGATCTCCAAGACTTCTTTCACAACAATTAACTCCCAGACACTGATTCCCAACTTGTCTGGTTGACTCACAAAGCCTTTGTCCGGGGCTCCTTTATATGTATCAAAGCTAGACGCAAGAAACTTCGACAAGAGACCATCACCTCACTCACTTCCAAATTAGCCGAACTCAAATCTCTATTTCCGGAGGGGGAAGACACAGTTAAATTCCGATGGTGGATTGAAGCAGGCTTAGTCTGGCTGGGAGCATTAGTACAGAAAGGTAAACTACTTACGCTTACAGACTTGCAAACTCAGAAGCACCTTCCCCAACGGGAAATATTCTTCTATATGCAGATGAACCACTTCATACGGTCCTTGTTGAGAGAGGAAGGGATGTAACCTTTAACCATCTTTGAAAGACACTTCTCTACCCGCAAACGGGCAAAACAATCCATCTCCCTCTACTACGCTCAATTCCTTACTACTGCTATTGATGCACCCCCCCCACAGAGCCCGATGGCACGAAATACTACACTTGGAGCTTGATGATGATACGTTGCACACTGCTGCAACTAACATTCACCGTCTCACTACCAACACGATAATTAAAGAAAGATCCTACAAAGTCGTGGCTCATTGGTACCCTTGGTACCGACTCCTTCTCAATGGATCCCGGGATTCAATACTACCTGTTTTCGCGGCTGTGGGAAGCCTGGCACTTGTCTGTATGCATGGTGGGAATGCGCCCATGCACTCCCCATTTGGTCTACTTTCTTTGGATTTCTCATGAAGGTACTTGGTGTGGATATTGCTGCATCACCGGAGGTGGCTCTGTTAGTCATGGATGCTCCACTTCCCCAATTGACCCCTGCTAACCATCATCTCATTCATAGGATTTGTGCAGCCATTAAACAAGTTATAGCTAGACGTTGGAAAGGGTATCCTCCCTCGCTCAGTGAGATCCACGCTGCTTTTTGGAACATCATGACCATGGAAAATATCACCGCTAAACTACAGGACAGGATCCTTAAATTTGAGGCGATTTGGAGGCCTTGGCTTGCAGAATTCTCTAACACTACTGTGGTACTACCACTGGTGCACCTTTGACCACTTTAACAGACAACATCCAAGTTATACCCTTATATATATTTTTTTCTCCTCTCTTCTCTATTTTACTCCTCTCCTCTCCCCTCCATATGTTTGTGTATCAGTGTATGTCCCACTCATGTTTTCAGTATGTCACTCACGTGTGTACTCTGTAGCAACAGAACAATGTCTATGCTTCCCACCATGATTAGACACTTTTGTTTATCTGGTCAAGTTATGTCCCATCAGCTATGCAATGCTTTTCCAACAGTTGTATGAGTACTTTTGTCTGTTTAACTTGTCCTACTCATATCTCATTTGCAAAAATATTGTTTCTATGTTAATGCAATTGTCTGCTCTCCAGCTCCACTCCCAGATTAGATACTCTGTTACATATATGTCTTGTACAAGATTGTGTAACCTCCTTGTATCTGATTGATTTTGAAATTCTTCTTTTACAATTGCAAATAAACAGGTTTAAAATAAAAACAACAAAGATCCCCCAGATCACAAAAGAACAAAGAAAAATATTGAATGATCCAATCTCAAATAGCTAAGTAAACAGAGCAATAAATCACTTGGTCAAATATAAAATGCCAGGCCCTGATGGGTTTGGAATTTTTTTTTTATAAAACCATGAAGGCGGAAATATTAAAATACTTGATGGTAAAATTTAACGAAATAGCAATGATAGGAGACTGCATAGAAGAAATGCTATACGCCAATATCTTGCCAATCTTAAAACAAGATAAACCTCCTACAGATATAGCTAACTACTGCCCCATATCATTGATCAATCTGGACACTAAGCTGTACTCAGCAATTCTGGCAGATAGATTGAAAAAGATAATGCCAACTATAATTCACCGGGACCAGATTGGATTTGTCCCTTATAGAGATATAGAAAATAACACAAGAAGATTAATAAATATAGTGGACGGAGCCAGTAGGAAAGGGTCTCCCCTCCTTATCCTGTCCCTTGATGCCGAAAAGGTGTTTGACAGGTTCGGGTGTGGATACATGGAACAGGTGATTAATGCCTTTGGTATTACCGGCTGGATGGCTAGGGCTATAGGAACGTTATATACCAATCCCTCTGCCAGAGTAGTAGGTATAGATTTGTGCTCAAGGTGTCCTGTCTCTCTTATTATATATTATAACGGCAGTACCTTTTGCAATTAATGTAAGGAATAATCCACAAATTAGGGGCTTTCCAATTAAGAACAAAGACTTAAAAATATCCTTATATGCAAATGATAAGGCACTAGTATGCCTATGAAGTTTAATGAGAGAAATAACAGAATACAGTAAAGTCTCGAATTATGAATTAAGTATCCATAAATCAACGGCCTAATTCAGGAATATAGATAAATAAACAAACGGGAAAATTCAAGAAGAAAATCAGTTTAATAATTCAAAAAAAGAAATAAGCTATTTAGGTATCAATGTTCCAAAAAAGATAAATAAGTCATGGTCGGAAAGAATCATAGAAGCCTTAAAATCATATCTGCTACCAAAGTGCACATATCTATTTATACACCTGTTACATATTTTTAGGATGCACCTAGCTGATTCCAAACAAGAAAGATGGTATAAAGTATAGGCGAATTCCTGTGTTCTGGGGGGTCTAAACTTTAGTATTTGGGGTATTACTAGAGGGATGGCCATTTCTGAAAAAAAACATTGAAATATGCACATTTCAGTTTTCAAACTTGCAATTTTGATAGAACACTTTGCTGTGCCTGTGTTTCAAGACACCTACTTGCCTTTCTAGGTGGCCTACTGTAACTACAAATCTAATGGGGACAAAGGAATTTTTGGTTTACCTTTCCACACATCAGGATGCTTCACACTGAGCTACCTGGAACAAGAAAGAAAATCCCCACAATAATCTCCTGCTGCTTTTCTTGAGCACATAGAATCCACATATCTGTAGTATGTCAGTGTTACAGGGTCAAAGAGACCCCCCAAAGCATGAGTGCAAAGTGGTTTTACCTTTTTTTTTTTTTTTTTTTTTTTTTTTACAGTTGAAGAAGGCGCACCTCTTGCTTTTGGGGGTAAAATGCCCCTTAACATCAAAATAACTCCTATAAACCATGTATCATCTGAAAGCACATTGCCCAATGACATGAAAGTCAATTATCTTTCTAGGTGGACTGCCATGAATGTAATCAGGAACACTGGATATTGATTTTTTTTCTTCCGCCTTGGTCCCATTTTTGCTTGTATTAGGATGAATGCTACACGCTGTAGTCTTTGATTTTTTTTTCCTGCACACATCGTTTGTTTTTTGCTGAAGTTCCTTCACTGGGTCAATTTTTTTAATGTTTTTGGTATCTCTACTTCACTGGGTTTATGGGCACATTTTTAAAATGTTTTTTTTTTTACATTAAAATGTTTTTTTTAAAAAGCCTCTCCTTGTGCTTGGGACCTTTTTTTCTCATTTCCTTTTTGTGTCTCAGTTTAGTGATTATATGTAGCAGTTAGCAGCTAAGGGATAGTGTAAGGGGAAGCGTTAGCGGATAGTGGCAGTGTTAGGGTTAGGTTAAAGTTACTATATAGTGTTAGCCTCAGGGATGATCAGAGTAGGTCAATGGGTATCGATGAGATATATCAATTATCAGTGACGTAAAGGGTCATTAATTAGTGTTGTAAATGTATTATTTTAAATGTTAAAAGTTAAATAAATATTGCATTTTTTAAATGTAATTGCTAACAGTTGAGGCCACTGACATCAGTCGTTTTGCAGGGACATAATATAACGTCTTCTGTCCCTTGGTTGAAGTAAAAATTACAGGTAGCTTGATCATCATTGCCAACTAACCATAGGCTAAGGGTACCAGATACAGGGGCAGTAGCTCCTCTGCTGCATAACAGGGAGCTAAACCTCCTATTTGGCGATCAGGCTCCCTGTAGCACCACTCTTGAACAGGCTTGCAAAAAGGCAGATCACTATCTCCCCAAGTGGCCCATTAACTCTATGGATGACTTTGCTGAGTTGGCACAGTCTCCATAGTTTACTTCAGCCCCAAGCACTAAGGATGATGGCATGAAGGGGTGGTAAAGATAAATATGGCACTGGGTGCAAATATGAAAGATCCATACAACTAAGGTGTAGATTTTAGTGCAGATAAGCCACAGAGATTTGTTCTATTAATCATTTATGTCTTCATTTACATATAGTTACATAGTTACATAGGCTGAAAAAAGAAATGCGTCCATCAAGTTCAGCCTTTCCTATATCTGTTATATATATATCGCTCTTTCCAATTTTGCACTAACCAGGGAAAAAAATTCCTTCTTGACCCCAAAATGGCAGTCAGATTTCTCCTTGGATCAATAAGCTGTTTCCCCATCCCCGAATATTATGTTTTTCCAGGTATCCATCCAGTTGCAGTTTAAACGTCTGTACAGACTCTGATAAAACTACCTCTGCAGGCAGAGAATTCCACATCCTTATTGTCCTTACTGTAAAAAACCCTTTCCTCTGCTTTAGTCTAAATCTCCTTTCTTCCAGTCTAAACGCATGACCGCGTGTCCTATGCATAGTCCTGTTTATGAACAGATTTCCACACAATGGTTTGTATTTGCCCCGAATATATTTATATAACGTTATCATATCCCCTCTGAGGCGACGTTTTTCTAAACTAAACAGATTTAAATTAGTTAACCTTTCTTCATAACTATAGTGCTCCATTCCTTTTATTAATTTTGTAGCCCGCCTCTGCACCCTTTCTAGTGATATCCTTCTTTAGAAAAGGTGCCCAAAATTGCACAGCATACTCAAGGTGCGGCCTTACCATTGATTTATACAGAGGCAAAATTATATCTTTATTCCGCGACTTGATGCCCCTTTTTATACACATGTTACTCAACAGTCAAAGGACAAATGCCTTTCTTTTAGTGATTTTTGTAAACAAATGTAGTTGGAAAGTTACTTTCCCAGACAGGAAAAATGGTTGTAGGCAAATAAATATTTTGCACCTGTAGATGTTTATAGCAATGCAGAAATAGAATTCCTGAATTCCTTATGCATTAGCTATGTGTGATTTTTAAAATGGTCTGTAGACTTGGGTGTGACAGGATGGAATTTTAAAATAGAGGGTTTATTGTGCCTGCTGGAGAGGAAAAGCCATTCGGTGACATGTAAATTACACTTTTTAGTTAACAACATTTAATTGATTTTACTGCATGGCAGAGAAGTAACATATTTACACGATAATGTGTATTGCTGCTACTAAAGTAATACGCATCTACTATAATACATTCTAAGAATAAAAACAATTTACAATTCTTTCACTAAGGTCCTGTGCTACTTATATAGCAAATATTATCACATTAATGGACAATCAATACTATATGTATGTACCGTATTTGCTCAATTATAAGACGACCCTGATTATAAGACGACCCCCCCAAATCTGAATATTAATTTAGGAAAAAAAGAAAAAGCCTGAATATAAGACGACTCTATAGGAAAAAAGCTTTACCAGTAAATGTTAATTCATCTAAACTATTTTTTTTTAATAAAAGCTATGATTGAGAAAAATATTTTGGTTTTATTTCCTTCTATTTTCCAACCTGCCCCCCAGTTAGGCACATCTGCCCCAGAAATGCCTTATACCCCCTATATGCCACTGTGCCCCATGATATGCCTTTTAACCCTCTAAATGCCACTGTGCTGCATGCTATGCCTTTAAACCTATATGCCACTGTGCCCCATGATATGCCTTTTGACCCCCTATGTGCCACTCTGCCTCCAGAAATGCCTTATACCCCTATATGCCACTCTGGCATTTAGAGGGTTAAAAGGCATATTATGGGGAAGAGTGGCATATAGGGAGGTTTAAGGCATTCAGGAGGCAGAGTGGCATATAGAGGGTTAAAAAGGCATTTCTGGGGGCAGAGTGGCATTAAGGGGGTTAAAAGGCATTTCACAGAGCACTCTGCCTCCAGAAATGCCTTATGCCCCCCATTTAACACTCCCTCTCCCTCCCTCCTCCAAACTTACCTGTGCTTCTGACTCCCTTGTCATGCAGCCGGGGGGCAACGTGTAGATCCCATGCACTTCCGCTGCAGCGAGTTCTGATTTCTGACAGCCGGGGAAGGTCTGCGCGATAGACGCAGACAACCCCCGCTGCTAGCCACACCTCCTTCCTGCTGCAGCGGAAGTTGTCTACGCGAATCGCGTAGACATCTACACGCTGCCCCAGCTACACACCGGGGACTCAGAAGTACCGGTAAGTGTGTGTGTGGGGGGGGGGACAGGAGGATCCAGGTCCCCTGCAGCTGCAGGGGATCTGGATCTTAGTCGTCTCATAGTCAGACCTATTTGAGGTCTGATTATAAGACGACCCCGATTATAAGATGAGGGGTATTTTTCAGAGCATTTGGTCTGAAAAAAACCTCATCTTATAATCGAGCAAATACGGTATTTATTAAAAAAAACAATATATTTAGCATGTGCGGGGGTTATTTTAAAAAGGTAAAGGGTATATAGAGTACTTATTGTTTTTACGAACAGGGTGGTGTTGATCCGTTTTCCACCACATTACAGGATATGCCATGGGTTTTCTGTGATAACACACCACATCAGTGCATAAAGGTAAAGTATATTTATCATTATTATTACCCATATGGCAAAATGAACATAGAGTTCTGTCATGCATGATTTTAGGCCTCTGGGAAGATGTGATATGTGATGTTTATTTGGCATTGCAATCTGCCATGGACCTTGACAGCAGAAAAAACACTATTTAACAGAAATTACATGGAAGATTAGCAGCAGAATAGCATATGCACTAGATGTTTGCATTGATTAATTAGGTGGTAAATATAAGGTAGGATACCCTTTGACATGCTAAGAATGGTGTTTATTTAGTACTGAGCAGTTGAAACTATGTTTGTCCTTTATGGTTTCAGGGTGTTTTCTATTTCATTGCAGACTTAGTAACAATACATGCAAGACTAGACCAAAATAATAGAAGTTGCTTCAGGGCAAGGCTCACAAAATATTACAGGTGAACAGATATATTTCAGTTGTTACATAAACAGTCATCTGTGTGCAAAAACGTTTTTGTTGCACAAGCTATATGTAGATTGTCCACCATGTTGTGATAATAGTAGAGGTCTACATGATTAATGATTATTAGCCTTTATTTATTAAGCGCCAACAAATTATGCAGCGCTGTAAAATTTAAATGTAACACACATAACAAATATACATTAATATATACAAACACATAAAGATATGAGAACCCTGTCCATGAGCTTGCCATTTAGTCTTATGGTACTTTTATACAAAGTTCCTGGCAAGAATGGTGGGGTTTTAAGGGTCTTGCTCAAGATCTCGCAATCTAAAGGAATAGTATGGGTAACTGAAACAAAAGAAGGGGTGAAAAAAGGAGTAGTAGTAATAGTGGCTCTCTAACAGGGATTAGAGGCAAGTGGTTACAGGATGCAAAAGGATGTATAAATAAAATTAAGAGCGGTGGGTAAGTGTGGGAACAGTGGGTTAGTACTTCGCTTGAGAAGGTAGTAAGCAGGCCGGTTGTAAGGAAGGCTACAAGAGGGGAAAGAGACATAGATGAATAAGAAAAAGAAGCTTAAAGTAAAGAGGACTGGCGTTATGGCTGTAGGAAGCCAGAGGGGGAAGGTAACAGGACAAAGGAACGTGCAGTTGAAAAGGTAAATACTTAAGTTTGGCCAAAAAAGAAATTACACTATATGGACAAAAGTATTGGGACACACCTCGTAATTATTGAATTCAGGTGTGTCAATCAAACCCATTGCCACAGGTGTATAAAATCAAGCACTTAGCCATGTAGACTACATTCCTAATTTTGTAAATTTGTGAAAAAAAAGGGTCATCGTAGTTGTCAGTTCGTGAAATTTCATCCTTGTTAGATATTCCACGATCAAATGTGGTATTATTGGTAAGTGGAAGCATTTACAGCAGCAACTCAACCATGAGGCGGTTTACCACATAAAGTCACAGAACGAGGTCACTGGGCGGTCACCGCGGGGTCACCGAGGTCTGAGACGCATGGTGTGTAAAAGTTGCCAATGGTCTGCTTTTCTATTAAGAGCGTGGCTTGAGATGGTACTAACCAGGCAGTTTGTTATGATGTTAGGTGAAATACTAAGTTAATTAACTAATTAACTAAAAGTTAATTATAATTATTTAAGTGTGATGAAATTGTATTCATAGCTGTATGTAATTTAGCAATTTACATATGTCACAAAACCCAGAGGATGCAATTGTAACGCTATGGCAAAACACCTAAATACAAGAAAAGATTATGCAATACCTAATGATATATTTAATACACCACATAGCCGGTTATACAAATGAATTAAATGTAAAGTGACAGAGGCACTTTCATAATTTTGTTTTCTTTAGCATTAATTAAAGAAAACTTGTCTTAATTTACTCCCCACCATCTGCTCTGTGTTTCATGACTATACAGCTTGGATTACTTGAATACCGTATTTGCTCGATTATAAGACAAGGTTTTTTTTCAGAGCAAATGCTTATGAATGCTTATAATTGAGGTCGTCTTATAATCAGACCTCAAATAAGTCTGACTATAAGACTAAGATCCAGATCCCCCACAGCGCTGCATGGGACCTGAATCCTCCTATCTTGTAAACCCCCCAAACTTACTGGTGCTTCTGACTCCCTGGTGTGTAGTCGGGGCAGCGGGCAGATGTCTACTACGACGGAAGGATTTTTTGGGGGGGGTCGTCTGATAATCAGGGTCGTCTTATAATCGAGCAACTACGGTACTAGAATAGCGTGAACAAATATCCCCTTTATCAGGAGAAGTCACTTGATAAAGACTTCTGCTTCAACTGCTTCAAATAGCTCTGAAACTATTTTTAGGCCTAAAGGTACATGTCACCTGCTTTAAAACATGGATTAATAAGGGTCGCTGACCTAAATCTGATCCAAACAACCCTCTCAGTTACCTACAGACAAACCATACGAATGTGTCTTTTGTCAATTTTCTTTGTCCAGAGTGTGAGGGTATGAGCCAAAAATATCCTAAGAAGGTCTAAGATGCAGAGACCTCTGCAGTATGACTGGGTGGTTTCACAGGAGATTTCTAATCTACTTAACCAGTCCCAAGAGAGTTGTGGATCAAAGACACATGTTTACAAGTCGTTCAGCTTAATTCAACCTAATTGTTCCATTTTAAATTGAGGATAATGTTTGCTTTAAAGTTAGTGCTCAGTAATTTCAACTTTTTTGCAGTTGAACCTGGAATGCTAAAGACCGAAATAACCCATACAAAGCACAAGCTCTGAAAGCACATTGTGTGAGGGATTTCAGACACCCTACTTACCTTGGAGCACCACAAACACAGCGGCCCACCGCAAACTCTATGGCACACCTCAAACACATCTTATAGAGGGATTGTGTAGCATAAAAGTGTCAGCTGCCTTTAGGTGTGAGGGAAAATGTTCCCTTTGAACAGGGCACAGTTTGAATGGATTAAATCCATTATCGTAAGAGTGAGAGGGAGAAAATGTGATCTACTGGCTCTTGGGGTCAACTTTTCCGGTATTCTTCATTGCACTTTGATGCAAATTATAGCTTGCAAATGCATGAACAGATTATGCTTACCTCCTCCTCATATGCATTTAACTTCTTCCTAAACCCCCAGATACTTGACCTGTAGGAACCAATTGTTTACATATTTTGCATCCAAAAAAAATCCCTCTATTGCTTATTTCATGCCCCACAGATATTTCTGTAGAAGTAGATGGTTTAGCTGGGTTTGGCAGGTATAGAAATTCAATTTGCAAGCTTTCTTGCAGCCACAAGAGGGAGGTGGTACACTGTAGCTCTGGTAAGTGCCTTGGGGGTATTAAAAGAAAGCATTGCTGTACACAGAAAATACTTTAATATGCATTCTCTGCTGGTGGAACTGTATGTGATGTTAGACTTCAAACAGGAGTTGCGTAATTTTCACCAGGCTTTTTTGGGGCAGGACAAGAATGCATAATAAAGTTCTTACAAAGTTCTTTAATATGCATTATTTGTCGGTGAGGCTGTATGGGTCCCTTTAAATAATTTTATTTCAGGAAGGTTTTGTAGTCTTTGAAGTCATATAACATGACAAAGTACAGTACAAAAACTGTTCATGTTAATTTATCACCAAAAATCTTACTCCATTAATCAAAAACTTGAGTTAGTGGCAGCCCCAACTTGATTTATTAATGTGGTTAGAAAATTCTAGCAAAAAACTACAACAATCCATAATACGTAAGTAACATTTTAAAGTAAAGTCCATGCTCCATTAAACAGCCTTCTTGTGTTTTATTCTGTAAGTTTTAAGAAAATGATAGAAAGTGACAGAAAAAAGGAGTTGCAATGCAATGCATTTACAAAGCATAGTATTGCCTCAACTCAATACCTGATGGCATCAAAAACAAAATTTCAAAAAAACCAAAAAAGTGATTCATGCGCTTACCTGATGCCTGGTAGAAGCCCGCGAAATGCGTTGTGTAACTGCACTACTTCTCATGAGCCTTTTTATATTTTTTTTATTTGATACATTTTTAAAATCTTCCATTTCCTGTTGAAAAATAAATGTTTTTTATATATTTTTTAACTCTATTTGTGATATGGATGAATAATATAGCATATGCGTTAGAAAACATTTTTTTTCTTCATACCTACTCCTGGGGTGTATTGAAGGTTACTCCAAAATAAAGAAGATATCCACTTATCTTACTTTTGAAGTGCTTATTGAATCTTGGATTACATGTGAGTGCATCTGATGCATATTTAAATAATCAGGATTTCATACAATATTTCACTATTGTATTGCTTTTTGCCTTTTACCTTGTTATGAGAACATACTAGAGGTCTCAAAAGTCTCCTCTACATAAGGAAGTTTCTCACAAGATCCCCTGAAGTGTCTGCTTTCTCTTGGGCAAATGTGAGTGCATTTGAGGCATTATTACCACTAATAAGGATTTCTGGAATACTATACTATATGTTTTTTCTTGTTTTATTTTGTCTCCTTTTATGAGCCGGTTTATCAAAAGGAATTTGCTTTCAGAAACAGGTTCAATATATATATATTTTTTTATCAATATAAGCGCATGAATCACATTTTTGTTTTTTTGGTATATCTTTGAAGGTGTAACGAGGGGTTACATAGGTTCACATTGCAGCTGGTGAATAGGTCAATGTTGTTATCTTTCTTTTTTTTTAAACATATATTTGTTAATAACTGGATAAGTTACTGTACTACCAGTGTTTATTAAGTTATACGAAGGCCGCAAGGCAATTTCACAGAAATTCTGAGCATTAGACAAGATGGTATTTCCTTTAAATAAAAGGATTGCTCACTTCAGTCGATAAGTGCAATTAGGTCTGATTCATGCTAACAAACACATTTTGTTTTACAAGATTGCAGTGATGATCAGCAACCTTGCCCGGTCATCCCTAAAAGCCACTGGTTTTATATAACTGGTTTTATAACCCCAGATGAGATACTTTACAACAAATTAAGTAATCTGCAATTCAGTTTATTTAAAATGGACATCTATCTTTATCAAGCATAATGAAACATTTTCTGCTACTCTGGGGAAAAATCCATGGGATTTCCTACTGAGCTGGCATGGCTTCACAAAGACTGCTCCAAAGTGAGCCAGTATATCTAATGATCTGGTTGCAACCAGAGCAGTGAGTGATAGAACGAGAGAAGATGTGGTAGAGATTTTTGATTGCAAATTTTTCACATGGGAGGCTCGCTAATTTTTGTATCTTTGCTATAGTTATTGTAAGGAGTTTGTGCTTGCTATCCTTTTTTCCAAGCCAAGTGAAACTATTCATGAGTACCTAGTACAAGTCAAATCATACATCACATAACATGATATAGTGTAAAAAAAATGTAATTTTTCCCCATTATTTCTCCATAATATTGACACCAACTAACATAAGTAGACACTGAATAATTTTCTTAAAAACATAATACATTTAAACAATGGATGTGGCTGTATATACATGTAGTTGCAATGCAGCCCATGTAGGTGACGTACACAATATTACACGGTTTAGGCACACAAATCAAGATACAGTTAACTAATGTTAACAAGCATGTCAAATACCGTATTTGTAAGACGACCCTGATTATAAGACGACCCCCCAAAATCTTAATATTAAGTTAGGAAAAAAAGAAAAAGCCTGAATATAAGACGACCCTAAAGGAAAAAAGTTTTACCAGTAAATGTTAATTCATGTAAACGATTTTTTTTTAATAAAAGCTATGATTGATAAAAATATTTTTTTTTGTTTTTATTTCCTTGTATTTCCCAAGTGTGTATTTCCTTGTGTGTAGGGGGGGGTGAGACAGGAGGATCCAGGTCCCCTGCAGCGGTGCGGGGGATCTGGATCTTAGTCTCATAATCAAACCTCTATTTGAGGTCTGAATAGAAGACGACCCCGATTAGAAGACGAGGGGTATTTTTCAGAGCATTTGCTCTGAAAAAAACCTTGTCTTATAATCGAGCAAATACGGTAAAATAAATGAATGTCTACTGTTGTCTTACTTTTTTATTTGGGGAAGTGGGCTTTTAGAATTTGGGTGATCACTCTATGGTATCTCACAATAGATCAACTGGGAGTATGCTGGAACTTTTACATTTTTAGGTTTAAGGTGAATACGCAGAAATCTTTATTTGCAAAAAGTCTGCTCTCAAGCTGCTGGAGCCTATGACAGTAGCAACTACTGAAGATTTAGTGAGTAGATTTATGGGTATTTATGTTGACCTTCTGATGCCACAGGCGTGACATTTTTAAACCTGTTTTGTACATCTCAGGTGAAGCCACACACCAAACACGTTGTTCCTGTATCTGGATTATTCAGGTCTTCTTTTACCAAATTATAGCATTCTTATTGTATTTATTGTGCAATCTCTGTGTGACAGTACACAGGAGTGTCACATTGTAATGCTATTTTCCCCCAAGGTAAAAAAAATTCCAGCCTAGAACCGGTTTAACTATCATAGTACATGCTTAAGCATTATTTTACACAAATGTATCCATGACTAATATTCCTTATCTTGTAATATAAATGGCTCTTCTAAATCCACTTAACTTTTTGACAGGTTTGGCTTGTGGTTAGCGCAATACAAAAAATAGCAAATCAAATTTTAGTATAGCAAAACGTACCTGTATATCTGTATGTATCCTTTTGTCCACATACCCCTGCAGTCTTTGGCGTAGTTTCGACAGATTTGTGGGCTAATTCAATACGTGTTTACATTTAGAGGTTACTTTAACCTTTAAAGACTCGCCAAGCCATTATTTGCTAGTATAAGTACTTTGTTGGATTGATTATAGGGAATACTTGGTTGGAATTTGCATTATAAGACCCATGTGTTATGTGTACATCCCACATACCGCTGGGCAGCACTTTACCTGTGTTGGTCATTAATATGAAAAACTTATACATGTCCTGGAAAATTTCGCTGATGTAGTTACCCTGCGACAGACATTGACAGAGGTATATAGTTATAGGAATGATGCTGTTCCACCATCAAATAGAGTGTAAGCTCGCATGAGCTGTGCCTTCTTCTCCTTTTGTGTTGGATACTGACTGAATGCAACAACACTACGGAATCTACTGGCGCTATATACATTCATATAATGTAACATCTGTCTCCGTATAAAGGGATGGAAGTTTTGATCTACTTTAAAACATAACTCCCATCACTACATACTGAGCCGGGCACTGATGGCAGTTACAGCATAACTCCCACCACCATACACTGAACAAGACACATTGACAATAGTACAGTATAACTCCCATCACTGCCACACGCTTACCGATGCTTCTCTCTCTCTCTCTAGCATCCCCCTGATGAGTGGCACTCGGGGTGGACCGTCCCTCACGCTTCCCCCCTAGGTATGCTACTGCAAGTATGATTTTTTTGAATTGTGCTTAAAAGTTAGCTTTGAAGGTAATTTCCCCAAACTATAAAGGCTGGTATCTAGCTATGCTATACACCAACAATTTATTTGGGGTGCTGCCCTAGGTCTGACCCAGGATAGTGCCCCAAGCCACTTCCTGGCTTTCTTCCTTATTGCTGACCTCTATGATGATACAACATCATGTGCTGGTGCTCCATGTATAAGTACGCTCTGGGCCTGCTATGGAATCGTGACCCTTGATGCTGGGCAGAAGCTCAGCAGGGTCATGTAACATGATGCTATATGGCCCCGCATGTATCAGGCACGGAGTGTGGGAGAGATGCAGAGTTGGAGGGCAGTGTGCCATTTGCTCCCCTGGTTCCTGGGCCAGAAGATGCCCCTGGCCTATGTTGCACACAGTCAAAACCAGAAATGACAATTAGTAGAGACTTCAAAATTGCACGCCCTTATTCCAGAAGCATCTTAAAAGAGAAATTAAAGTAAGTCCCATTAGGCCAGAGGTGAAACGGTAAATAGAATGACACATATATGTTTATAATCAGATTTAAATGATGAAGTGTCCACGTTATCAGGAGTCAGCAATATCTCTATATGCCATCAAATCTTCATTTGTACTAATCTACATTTGTACTAATGGTGACGATTCCAGAGATGCTTTCAGGGACAAATTGAAACTACACATGGAACTAGTATGTGGACAGCGAAGGTACGTTTCTGTGGGTTTATTGGATACAAGGCTTGCTTGAACATTTTATGAACAGACAGAAAAGCTAATGGCTCTTTAAGTTATGTTTGTACCTTAGACAAACATTTATTTTGAATAATACTTTCTTTATTATGGATACTTTTCCTTTTCATTTTACCAAATATGCATACATTTAAAATTGTTGAAATTAAATCAATAAAACATTATTTGAAAATCTGGTAATCATTCTATGATTTTCAAGTCGTTGTTTTCCATGAACTCTGCTTTTCTGAGTCAGCCGGCGAACAGGCATGTAGTTGGGTAACAGTTACATGTGGTGGTAGAGGGTGGTTAGCTAGTCCTTACCTTGTGCAGCCTACCAGATTTGCCCGCTTGAGTGAAGATGTTGGGTGCATCAGCTCAGGAGTAACTATACTGGAGGAAGCTGTTCCTTCTTACAGCCGAGGGAACAGCCCCTCTAGTATGAGTGGGGTAGAGATCGTAAGAAAAGCTAGACAGGTTGTGGTGGTAGGGGACTCTATTATTAAGATAGTAGATAGGGTGATCTGCAGCTCTGATAGGCTCAACCGGACAGTTTGCTGTCTCCTGGGTGCTCAGGCCCGGCATGTTGCTGACAGAGTGGATGGATTATTGGGAGGGGCTGGGGAAGACCCGGCTGTCATGGTCCATAACAGTACCAATGACAAAGTCAGTGGAAAATGGAAGGCCCTAAAGAATGATTTCAGGGAATTAGGAGATAAACTGAAGAAAAGGACCTCCAAGGTAGTATTTTCAGAAATATTACCTGTGCCACGTGCAACAGTAGAAAGGCATCGGGAGATCAGGGAGGTAAATGCGTGGGTCTAGGAAGGAGGGTTTTGGCTTCCTAGAGCATTGGGCTGATTTCAATAAGATAAGGGCAGCTTTACAACTTATTGACTGGCATAAACTCTTCAGGGATAAAAACACTGAGGAAAAATTGAGTATTTTCAAACAAATATCAGCAGGGTACACTTTTATTAAAAGTAAGTAACACACCGAAATTGGACAAAACAAATTCAATCGCAATATTTACATATATACATATAAAACAGCAATCACACTCCTATCATGCCCAGGCAACCAGTACTTGATAGAACCTGGGAATGATTGGAGTGTGATTGCTGTTGGTGTGTTACTTATTTTTAAGTGTGGTTATTTATTATTTCTTATAGGTGGGGGCAGAGGCGTATCTACTGAAAATAGCGCCTATGGCAAGCACTGATATTGCGCCCCTGTCCAAATATTAGCCCCTGCTGCCCATATATATATATATATATAAATATGAGTCCCTGCTGCCGATAGCAGGTATAGATCAACACACAAACCCAGATCAATTGAAATTCACTTGTGATCTCAGCACTGAAGGTATATATCAAATAAACAGAATCAGACATACAAATCCTGTATTTGCAGGTATACAATAATAATATATGAAACGTAGCATCGCAGGTATAGATCAAATAAATACATGGAAACAGCATTGCAGGTATTAATCAACTGAATAAGACATATTAACCCTGTATTTGCAGGTACACATAAATAATGTATGGAAACATAGCATAGCACATATGGATCTACAGGATAACACAAACCCAGCTTTGCAGGTAAAGATCAATTGGAATTCGCATTAAAACACGGCATTAAAAGGTATATTTAAAAACCCCTAAATTACAGGGATAGATCACAGGTTGCACACCCCAAAGCCAGCCCTGGCGTCCACACTGCCCACATAGAACCTGACCAGCAACTAGATAACACACATTAGATTTGCAATCTTTGTCCCCAAATAGCCCAGCACAAGTCAACTTTGTCCCCAAACAGTCCGGCCTGTGCCATCTTTGTCCCATATACACCCTGCCTGTGCCATCTTGGTCCCCAAGGCTCAAACCTCCTGCTAGTGCCATCTTTGCCCTTCCACAATTATACATCTATGATACACAAACACTTTTACAGTCACTCACTAATTCACACAACTCATCCACACATTAAGTCATGCTCTCCCTCATTCAGACAATTCATCCACACATTAACTCATGCTCTCCCTCATTCAGACAACTCATCCACACATTAACTCATGCTCTCCCTCATTCAGACAATAATTCACATATTAACTCATGCTCTCCCTCATTCAGACAACTCATCCACACATTAACTCATGCTCTCCCTCATTCACTCAATGCATGCACACATTAATGCACACTTTTTACTTATATCTACCCCCTCTCCCTCCCTTATTACTTTCTACCCCCCTCTCCCTCCCTTATCACTTTCTATCCCCCTCTCCCTCCCTTATCACTTTCTACCCCCCTCTCCCTCCCCTATCACTTTCTACCCCCCTCTCCCTCCCCTATCACTTTCTACCCCCCTCTCCCCCTTCCCTATCACTTTCTACCCCCCTCTCCCTCCCCTATCACTTTCTACCCCCTCTCCCTCCCCTATCACTTTCCACCCCCCCTCTCCCTCCCCTATCACTTTCTACCCCCCCTCTCCCTCCCCTATCACTTTCTACCCCCCTCTCCCTCCCCTATCACTTTCTACCCCCCCTCTCCCTCCCCTATCACTTTCTACCACCCTCTCCCTCCCCATCACTTTCTACCCCCCTCTCCCTCCCCATCACTTTCTACCCCCTCTCCCTCCCCTATCACTTTCTACCCCCTCTCTCTCCCTTATCACTTTCTATCCCCCTCTCTCTCCCTTATCACTTTCTACCCCCTCTCCCTCCCTTATCACTTTCTAACCCCCTCTCCCTCCCTTATCACTTTCTAACCCCCTCTCCCTCCCTTATCACTTTCTAACCCCCTCTCCCTCCCTTATCACTTTCTAACCCCTCTCCCTCCCCCTACCCACTATATACCCTCTCCCCCTACCCACTACATACCCTCCCCCCTACTCACTATATACCCTCTCCCCCTACCCACTATATACCCTCTCCCCCCTACCCACTATATACCCTCTCCCCCCACTATATACTCTTCCCCCCACCCACTATATACCCTTTTCCCCCCACCCACTATATACCCTCTCCCCCCACCCACTATATACCCTCCCCCCCCACCCACTATATACCCTCCCCCCCACCCACTATATATCCTCTCCCCCACCCACTATATACCCTCTCCCCCTACCCACTATATATCATCTCCCCCCCTACCCACTATATATCCTCCCCCCACCCACTATATATCCTCTCTCTTGTATATCTTATTTAGTTGTTCTATACCTGCAGTGCTGTTTCCATGTGTTGTTTATTTGATCTATACCTTATGTGATAACCAGTTGATCTATACATGCAACGCTGGGTTTGTGTGTTATTCTTTTGGACTATACCTGCAATACTATACACCAGGGGTGTCCAAGTTTTTTCTGCATTAGGTCACTTCATCAGAATTGTATACGTGCATGGGCCGCACTCATTTTTCACTGAGAGAAAATATGACCTTTATTAAGATGTGCAGATTGAAATAAAGTAAATGACACAAAACCTTTACTTTTCCTCACGCTGATTTCTGGGCCTAGAAAGTTTTATCCTCTGAAGTGACTACAGATTTAGGATTCTGGATATGTAAAAATTAAATAGTTCTATTTATTTTAGGGCACCGAAATGAAAGTTCTGGACCGAAACCGAAAATGACCCCCCACACCTTTAAAAATAAAACAAATAACCACACTTTTAATAAAAGTAAGTAACACACCAAAATTGTACAAAATGAAATAACAATGTTATTATATAATATATATTAATATATAATTGTTAACAGCAATCTCAGGCATACCCAGATCCCAGCATGTACTGGTAGGCAACCATGGGCATGATAGGAGTGTGATTGCTGTTAACAATCATATATAAATTAATATTGTTATTGTATTTTTTTGTCCAATTTTGGTGTTTTACTTTAATAAAAGTGTGGTTAACACACCAAAATTGGACAACAAATTCAATAAAAATATTTTATATATATATATTTATATATATATATATATATATATATATATATACAGCAAATCAAGTTGATGCACTAAGCGGGTCTTCTTTTTATAAAATTTATTGACTTGGTGAAGGTCCAACGTTTCGGCTCTCAATGTGCCTTTCTTGTTAGTCAGTTAGTGTGGCAAATAGCTGTTTTTTTCCTATATTTAATGTATTTAAGGTACATTATTGTTACCAGTGTTTCCAGTTATATTGTATTGTACTTGTTTGCACTTGCACATAAATAATCTCGAATTAAAACTAGTTGTTCGCTACAAGTTTTTTCCCTTTCTTTTTTGTCAAAGGGGGCGCCAGAGAAGTAGAAGGTGTATACAGAACTTACATAAAGAATGTGCCCTAGAAGTTGCTGAAGGGCATGATATGTTTCTCAAACAAAGCGTTATGACACAAAGGGAGGTTCATGTGCGTATTGACTGAGCAGGTTCATCTAGTTCTTTGCCAAAGGTCCTTTGTTGTGGGAAGAAAATCTGTATTAAGAAAAAGAAAAGAAAGAAAATCATGTCCCCATTGTCGGACTGAATTCGCTATTTTCATGAGCTTTGTCAATTTTTGTTTGCAGTTGCGTGTTTGTAGTCTCCTCGTGTGAGGCAGTTTTGCTGGAGATTTTAGTTTAACCTTTTATATATGGCAGAGCCAGTACCACTTTGCTTTATGTGTCTAACACAGAACAAAAACAAACAATCTTGTTTTCACACACTCTAGATGGGAGGGACGACAGAGAAGGGAGCAACACTGAACAATACATCTTCAGGCTTAGTTCCCATGTTCGTTTACATCAGTTACATCAGTTCTGAAACTGGACAGGTGAACTGTTTCAACTTATTTTAAGCAACTGTATCACACTCAGGGTTTTGCAACTCCTTTCCACATACATTCCCATCAATGCATATTTTTAAAACCAAGTCACACATGTACAGGTGGCCCTGGGTTGCCTGAATCGAGGCTTGTGTTCTTCGACTTTGCTAGGAGCAGATTGCTTGTGACCCAAATCTATCTGCCATCCCCTTACCTCTGCTGACGACCCACTTGTGTAGGCGCTCAGAATGTTTTCTGAGTGTATCTACAGCCCTAACAAATACAATAATACAATAAACTGTATAAATTGGTTCATAAATCAAATTATGTAAACACAATATTTGAGTAAATTGAAAAAATTGAAAAAATAAACCTGCCAAAAACTATTCTTGCGAAAAACTAAACTGAAAGGGTATGGGCAGGGACACCAATACAACTTGAAAAACAATAAATAATATTATAAAATATTAAAACAATAGTGCAACATGTAAAATAAATGTATGATAAATGAAATAGGGAGTAGTTGCACTCACAAACAGATGAATAGGAATGCGCCCAATACGAGAAAAGATGAAACTCTGCCCTGGAGTTCTTTCCTGTTCTTTAATAAATAAGGAGCCACACTGAAAAATGTGTGTATAAAATGCAGGCAAGATAAATCCAAAAGTCCAATACAAACAAATCAATTCAATATCTTCTCTATGCATTTGGCCCACAATAATAGGCTTCTTCAGGTAACAAAATGTACTTGTAACCTTCAAGAATGCTTGGACCGGATCAAGCATTATTGAAGGATACAAGTTGTATCCTAAAGTTGTTGCCTATTCACCACCTGATTAAAGATATTAAATTTGACATTTTATTAGGCAGGGGATAGTAATTCAGAAATTCATGGCTGTGATTGTACTAGGGGATATTTGATAGTGTGCAATGATGTACTGATAATAATTATTTAAGTAGTAAAGTTATGCATCTAATGTGGTTAATAAAAGCTGTGACCATTCTTATCCAAGCATTTGGTGTATGTGTATGTCTTATTATACGCAAGGGGATATGGGTAGCTATGAGCTTGCAGGGTGGGTGTTATATAAACAGGATTTTACTCTAGTTTTGTTCTTAAACTTCACACTTCTGTAAACATAAAAATTTCTTTGTCTGAAGATTTTCTTTGTGTCTAATGTGTCTGTGCCTTCTGGTGTTACTTACTAGTTGTGCAAGTTTAGATAAAAGAATGTGCCTGCTATGTTGGAAAAAAAATCTGACCAGAACCTTACAGCTTTGTGATTTGATGGCCTTCAGGGTATATATACACCTTATCCTGTTTCTGACTCACTGTTTACAGGGTAATCCGACAGGTTGTTGGAGTTGGGAAACCTATTAATATGTTACCGCTATTAACCTTCCCATTAATTCCATATAATTATTTAGGTTTACAATACTGGAATTTAATTACCATTAATTACATTGGTTTTACCTACATTTACCTACATGCCTCATACGTCTTCACTGTTCTGTTCTCTTCCTTGGTGTTATCTTTTTTTATGTTGATTCATGTCAATAGAGCAATAGAGTCCCTCGTACAGACTTTTAAAATCCTAATGCAGCAATTTGTCCGG
Organism: Spea bombifrons; assembly: GCF_027358695.1. NCBI lineage: Eukaryota > Metazoa > Chordata > Amphibia > Anura > Pelobatidae > Spea > Spea bombifrons. Next base: position 62,006,131 of record NC_071087.1, read on the forward strand.
CAGAGACCACTGGTCTCCGTGCTCTATCAGTTAAATGTCTGTACAAGCGACATTATTGGTCGTTCGTACAGACTTTTAACTGTTGCAGCAGGGAGACCAGTGGTCAGGTTGCCGTGTGAGTGAGCCTATTGGTCGCTTGCACGGCCCTTTAACCTACGGATTTCCGCTCCCATTATCTAACGCAGCATCGCGTTGATGCCAGAGGAGGTCCCTGTAGGCGGCCAATAGGCTCACTCGCTCTGCCCTTTAACCCCTGACAGCGAACCTACGGATTAACGCTTCCGTCAACTCCTGCGATGCCGCAAAGATAAGGTAGACCAGATGGGGAAGGGACCAGGGAGATTAGTAGACGAAGATGATCACGAAGATTCTTCGTGTTATGTGTCTTCGTCTAGGTTTTACCGCCGCTATCTTCTCTTCTTCATGTCTTCGGAACTAACACGAAAACGCACTCTTCGTTTTCATGTTCGCCTGAAGACAAATGCACAAGTCTACTAATAAACATGGCTCTTCATCATCATTACTCAGCCATAACAACATCAGTCAAGAACTGTACAAAGATTTTTTATATTATAGAGGCAGGTGACTGAGCCTTAGATACAGATGCCACATTGATGCATGTACATCTACCAAAGAATACCGTATTTGCTTGAATAGAAGACCAGGGCTTTTTTTTAGAGCTCCTCCTCTTAAATTTTAGGTCGTTTTATAATCAAACCTCAAATAAAGGTCTGACTATAAGACTAAGATCCAGATTCCCCACAGCACTGCAGGGGACCTGGATACTCCTCTCTGGCATCCGGTGGATTTCTGTGCCATGGGCGTAGACAACCTCTTCTGCTGCCCAACACTTCTGCCAGGGCTTCTATGACGGAGGGCCAGCGTGACATGACCTTCTGATGCTCAGTCATAGAAGCCCCGGCGGAAGTGCAGGGTAGCAGCAGAGGATATCTACATGCATGGCACAGACGTTCACTGGCTGCCCCTACTAGACACCAGGGAGTCTAAAGCACGGGGGGGGCAAGCATTGGTAAGTCTGGGGGGGCAGACTGGCATTTCAGGGAGGCAAAGTAGCATATAGGGGGGGTATAAGGTATATCTGGGGGCAGAGTGGCATATAGAGGGGTATAAGGCATAGTTGCAAGTCAGGGAGCAGATGTGCATAACTGGGGGGCAGATTGGTAAATAAAAGAAAATAAAAATAGGAAATGCATTTTTCTTGATCATAGTTTTTATAAATATGAAAACAATAGTGAATTAATTACATGTTAATTAATATTTACTAGTAAAGCTTTTTTCTATATTCTTATATTCAGGCTTTTTCATTTTTCCTAAATAAATATTCAAATGTTTGGGGGGTCGTCTTATAATCAGGGTCGTCATGCAAATACGGTATACACCCAAATGTGTTTTGAAGTTGAACTAATATACTTCTACTACTCTTCTGCAGTAGCGTATCTATAGATGGGCGAGAAGTAAGGCTCCTCTGGGCACATAAAGCAGGGGTCACAGACAGTCACCAGAGCCAGACTGGCCTACCATTAAATTTTCTGGTAAGCCGCCACCCCTGGGGTCTTCAGTTACCATAAGCTCTGGTCTGGGTAGCGGGCACTCACAGGGGCATCCTGTGCCTGATGAGCAGGGACAGTTGGGGAGATCACAATCTCCCTCTAACTGGCCCAACATTAAGGGGTTTAACTTCACTTTAAACTTCAGCTTCTGTGCCCCCTAATCACTATACACCAGCAATTGATGCTAGAACATGACATTATAATCTGGCGCTCTGCTGCTTAACTGCCGGCGCAAAGTGCTTAGGGAATGCCTGCATGGGCAGGCATGTGTAATGGCAATGTACTTGTGTTTATATGGGTAGTGCATATGTGTGTGTGTGTGTGTAAAGGGAGTGTATGTATAAATTAACTCACCTGTCCTGATCCTACATAAAGCCATATACTGCTTTGTCCTTACTCATTGGTTTGCATATCAGCCTTGGTTTTGGGTGGTGATGATGGGAGTAGGCATAGACGACACCCACTAATTTCGCACATGTTCCTTCACTGTTTTGCACTATATACTCATTACTTTTATTTATTAAATATTCCATCTTTATTATGTGTAGTTTCATCTGAAGTCTCCCAGTTCAATAAAATGCAGGGTTAGCACCAAAACCACCTACAAATAGATTCTGGGCCCCCAAACATTAGCCCCTGCTCCCAATACATATATAAATATTAGATTCTGCTGTCAATATAGTAGCATCAGATGTTGTTGGTGCTACTGTTGTTCTAGTGTCTGCAACAGTTGTTGAAAGCACTGTTGTTGGAACAGTGGTTGTAGTTGGTGGAATTGTTGAAGTTACGATTGTTGTTAATGGAGTTGTAGTTGATTCAGCTGTTGTTGATTCAGCTGTTGGTAAAACGGATGTTGGAGTTGTTGGTGCAGTTGTTGAAGTTGTTATTTGAGTTGTTGTTACTGGAGTTGTGGATGATTCAGGTGTTGATGCCGCTGTTGTGGTTAATGGAGTTGTGGCTGTAGCAGCAGTTGTAGTTGCTGCAACAGTTGTTGAGATCACTGTTGTTGGAATCGTGGTTGTAGTTGTTGGTACTGTTGTTGAAGTTGCTATCGTTGTTGTTACTGGACTTGTCGTTGACTCAGCTGTGGATGCTACTGTTGTTTCCGTAGCTGTGGTTGTAGTAGCAGTTGTCGTTGTTGCAGGAGTTGTTGATTTAGCAGTTGTTGTAGTATCTGCAGCAGTTGTTGAAAGCACTGTTGTTGGAACAGTGGTTGTAGTTGTTGAAGTTGCTACTTGAGTTGTTGTTACTGGAATTGTGGTTGATTCAGGTGTTGTTGTCAATGAAGTTGTGGTTGTAGTGGCAGTTGTAGTTGTTGCAGGAGTTGTTGATTCAGTTGTTGATGAAACAGTGGTTGTAGTTGTTGGTTCAGTTGTTGAAGTTGCTAGTGCTGTAGTAGTGTCTGAAAAACCCAAGCAAACTCAGCATTAAAGGTACAGATCAAATAAATAATGCATTGAAACCCTAAAGTGCCAATAGAAATCACAGGTTTCACACCCAAAAGGCCATCCTGGCACCTAGATTGCAGACATAGGACCTGCCCCGGGACGCAGATTGGACACATAGGTAATTACATAGATAAATAATGTATGGAAACATCGCCTAGCAGGGATAGATCAACACAGTAACACACAAACCCAGCTTTGCATGTATAGATCAATTGAAATTCACATGTGAACTCAGCAAACAATCAGACAAACAAATCCTGTATTTGCAGGTATACAATAATAATGTATAGAAACATAGCATTGCAGGTATAGATCAACAGAACACACAAACCCAATATTGCAGGTCAACTGGAAATCACTTGTAAACTCAGCACTGATGGTATAGATAAAAAACACATGGAAACAGCACTGCAGAACTCATCAATAAAGGTATAGGTAAAACCCCTAAATTACAGACATAGATCACAGTTTGTACGCCCCAAAAGCAGCCCAGCGTCCACACTGCCCACATAGAACCTGACCAGCACCCAGATAACACACAAAAGACGTGCCATCTTTGTCCCCAAACAGCCCAGCATGAGTCAACTTTGTCCCCAAACAGTCCGTCCTATGCCATCTTTGTCTCATAAACACCCTTCCTGCACCATCTTCGTCCCCAAGGCTCAAGCCTTTCCACAAATCAATTAGACATCTATGATACACACAAACACTTTTACAGTCACTCACTAATCCACACTTTTATTCACATAATTCATTCACATAATCATTTATTCTCTCCCTCATTCAGACAATGCATCCACACACTAATTAATAATCTCCCTCATTCATACAATTTATCTACACATTAATTCATACTCCCTGATTCAGACAATTCAGCCACACATTAGTTCATTAATTCTCTCCCTCATTCACACAATTTATCCACACACTAATTCATTTATTCTCTCACTCAATCTCACTCTTTATTTATTTTAATATTCTTACTATCCCCTTTCTCACTATCTACCCCCTCTCCCCCCCTTTCTAACTATCTACCCCCTCTCCCTCCCTTGTCATTATCTACCCCCCCTTTGTAGTTCACTTACCTTCCAGAAATCCTGCAGTGAGAGCGCAAGGCCTCTGTCTCCCTTCTCTTCCGCGGTGCGTACTGCTTCACTGCCGGCACCGTGACCGTGCTAGAGGCCTCGCGGAGGAGACGTAGGGGCTGAAAACTTAATGAGCGACCGCTTGGTGCCCCTCTCTCCTCTGCGTCAAAAAAAAAAAAAGACGGCACTTCAATTCCGGGACAATACATTGTCCTGGACTGAAGGTGAGGGACCCGGGATGTGTGGTCACCCTATTCCTGCTCCCCTTGAGCGGTAAAAGAGGAGCTGTGCACATGGTGTGCAAGCAGCTGCTTAGGGCAAAGATGGCACAGAAAGGCTATTTGGAGACAAAGATGGTACAGATGTGCTGTTTGTGGACAAATATAGCAAGTCATATGCATCATGGGTACCAGGGCTGTCCTTTGGAGTGTGCAACCAGTAATCTATGTCTGCAATTAAGGGTTTCAATGCATTATTAATTTGATCTATATCTTCAATGCTTGAGATTTTTCAGTTGGTCTATACCTGCAAGGTTGAGTCTATGTGTTATTTAGTTCCTCTGTACCTGCAATGCTATGTGTCATATGTTTTGTATTAATACCTGCAAATACAAGGTTTGTATGTTTTATTCAGTTGATCTATACATGCAATGCTGTGTTTCCATGTGTTGTTTATTTGATCTATACCTGAACTACATGAGGGAGGAAAATAGAGGTGTAGTACAGTGAAAGAGGGAACAAAGGGACTCTGGGTTGATGACCGGGGTAGGGCAACAAAGGGTAGGCTCGTACAGGGTGCCTGAACACCTAAAGCCAGGTCACTCACATTCATTTACTGTTTTAGCAAGAGAGAGGTATGCAGTCAGTGTGGCAAATATTTTTTGGGTGCAAAAGCGTGATTGCATCCTAAGGAGCGTGAGGGAGTGATTGCATGCTAAGGAGCGTGAACCGGGGCCCAAGGAAATACTTGCGTAGGGTCCAATATTTTCAATATAAAATGTATTGGAAGTAGGGTCTAATATTGAGTGCAAATACTGAGCTGTGTCTAAAGGAGGACCTGACGGAGAACTTTATGTGACTTGCTGTGTCTATTGTATGCAAATTACCCCTTGCACTGTTTAAATACCCCTGTGTTTCCAAATAAACTGAGTCCTGTTTTCACCTTAAATGAGTGAGGTCTGATGCTTGGTGTGGGCTGCTATGATACTTTATTGTCCTTTTCAGGACAATAGCCACACTGTGTAGCTAAGCTTCGGTAGTCACAGTGCCAGCGCAGCTCCGGTGCAGCGACGTCTCTCCTTCTCTCTACAATGCTGGTTCTGTCTGGCACTGAAGGGGTTAATCGTTGGTGACCTCGCAGGAGGAAGCAACGTTTGTCGGGAGTACCCAGTCAGGGTACAGGGCGCCCTGTCACAATTGTTACATCTAAGTCAATGCTTGCAGGATCGTGCCAAGTGGAAGTTTGGTTTACAGATTTAAATGTTTTCAACCTAGGTTTTCTATGATGGGGTTTTTATGGATGTTTATTATAAAATGTCAAAATGATTTGTTATGTTTTATGTTAGTGTGTTTTTTGGAAAAATAAAAAACTGGTGTCATGTGTTTTTTTGGTAGGGTTTGAGTAAGTGAAGAATAGGATTTCCCAATTGAGTCATGATTGTTGATCAAAGTATACAATTTGATAATTCATTTGCAAGTCACCAAAATATGCCACAGTGTAGTGGTATACAAAATATAAATCAACTGGTAGCACTGGAGCTTTAGGTGTATGGGTATGAAGAATAGGAAGCTTTGGTGAGCCTGTGCGAATTGTAGCCTCAGTTTCCTGTTCTTAGCAGATAGGAGTGGTACCTGGTGTGGCCTTCTGCTCCTGTAGCCCATCTGCTTCAAGGTTCGACGTGTTGTGCATTCAGAGATGGTATTCTGCATACCTTGGTTGTAACGAGTGGTTATTTGAGTTACTGTTGCCTTTCTGTCATTTTGAACCAGCCTGCCCATTCTCCTCTGACCTCTGACATCAACACAGCATTTTCATCCACACAACTGCTACTCACTAGATATTTTTTCGGACCATTTTCTGGTGGATGCGATGGGCCTAATCCAAAGGATCCACGATATCCCATGAGCAGTGGGAGTAGCAAATGACTGAGCTGGCAACAGCTGTGAGGAGGAATAATATTCAGACATGGGGAGCAGGGGGCGCAACTAGGACGGCAGGAGGCCAGGCACCCGCACTTGGAACGAGGGGTCCAGATCACCCAGCATAGATGCAAGCACAGAAGCCAATAGAAACAGGACCTGGAAGGTGTCACCATAGACCGATCAGCAGGCAGGGAAAGGCGTGTCAGCTGAGAACCATAAGGAGCACACACAGGCTATCTAGATCACGCAGCAGGAGTCTAGATGGGGAAAGTTAGCAGGTGGTCCTGTCATGAGGTTGGTACTGTACGGTGGTGGTGCTCAAAGCGGAGTGTTGTCGGGGGAGGCAAAACAGTAACAGTTGGCAGGTAGCATTCAACTATGCAGGACGCATGGAAACTGGCTGAGGGCATTTTGCATACTGTGCTCCTCCCTGTTCTGTTATTTACATGCGATATGGGAGGCTTATTGTATTTATGGGGTAATGGAGGTTGGTGAGGAGTTTAACAAGCATTTAGCAGCTAATCATGGTAGGGATCATATGGACTTGCCGTTTTTTCCCCACTGCTGTGATAGACGCGGAGGAGAGAGAGCGGCGCCGATGGATTGTTCAGGAATACGGGTTCAGCAACCGTTCAGTGCCTCTCACTCTCCTCCGCGTGGCCTCTGTCTTGGTCGCGGTGTCGGCATTTCATGCTGAGCGCCGGAATATGACGTCATATTCCAGCGCACAGCAGTGAAGCAGAAGGGAGTGAGAAGGGGGTAGTTAGGGCAGAAGGGAGTGAGAAGGGGTAGATAGGACGGAAGGGAGTGAGAAGGGGTAGATAGGACAGAAGGGATAGATAGGGCAGAAAGGAGTGAGGGTGGTAGATAGGGAGAAGGGAGGGAGAGAGGGTAGATAGGGAGAAGGGAGGTAGAGGGGGAAGATAGGGAAAAGGAGGGTAGCAAGAATATTGAAATAAAGAGTCAGAATGAGAGAGCGAGAGAATGAATGGATTAATGTGTGGATGCATTGTATGAATGAGAGAATAAATGAATTAATGTGTGGATGAATTGTGTGAATTAGTATAAGCAGGATGCTTATGGGACAAAGATGCACAGGCAGGCTGTTTATGGGACAAAGATGGCACAGGTAGCGTGTTTATGGGACAAAGATGGGGTATGCTTGGCTGTTTGGGGACAATGTTGACTCATACTGGGCTGTTTGGGGGCAAAGACGGCACGTCCTATGTGTGTGTAATTTGAATGCTGGTCAGGTTCTATGTGGGAAATGTGGACCCCAGGGCTGTCTTTTGGGTTTTCAACCTGCGATATGTGCCTGTAATTTAAGGGGGTTTTCTATATACCTTTAATGCTGAGATTTTATGTAAATTTCAATTGATCTATACCTGCAAAGCTGGGTTTGTGTGTTATGTGTTCTATATCTACTATGCTATGTTTCTATACATTATTTATGTTTACCTGCAAATACAGTGTTTGTATGTCTTATTCATTTGATCAATAACTGGAATGCTTTTTCCATGTGTTGTTTATTTGATCTATACCTTCAGTGCTGAGCTAACATGTGATTTCCAGTTGATCTATACCTTCAATGCTGTGTTTGTGTGTTCTGTTGATCTATACCTGCAATGCTATGTTTCCATACATTATTTATGTATACCTGCAAATACAGGATTTTTATGCCTTATTCAGTTGCACGTGCTGTTTCCATGTGTTGTTTATCACATATCAGCAGCAGAGGCTAATAATATATATATCAGCAGCAGGGGCTAATATTTATATATATATAGATTGGCAGCAGGGGCTATTATTAACATATATTGGCAGCAGGGGCTAATATTAATATTTATTGGCAGCAGGGTCTAGTATTTATATTCATATAAGCAGCAGGGACTAATATTTATATCTATCGGCAGCAGGGTCTAATATATATATATATATATATTGGCAGCAGGGGCGAATATTAATATATATCAGCAGTAGGGGCTAATATTAATATATAATGGCAGCAGAGTCTAATATTAATATATATCAGCAGCAGGGTATAATTTTTATGCATATCGGCAGCAGGGTATAATATAAGTATATATCCGCAGCAGGGGCTAATATTTATATATACATTGGTAGAAGGGGCTAATATTAAAGAATGAAAAATAACTGCCAGTTCAGCTGTTATTTTGAAATCATATTTCAAAGAGATATATAGTATATAGTATATAGTACCGTATTTGCTCGATTATAAGACGAGGTTTTTTTCAGAGCAAATGCTCTGAAAAATACCCCTCGTCTTATAATCGGGGTCGTCTTCTAATCAGACCTCAAATAGAGGTCTGATTAGGAGACTAAGATCCAGATCCCCCGCACCGCTGCAGGGGACCTGGATCCTCCTGTCGTCGCCCCCCCCCCACACACACACACTTACCGGTGCGTCCGGAGGTGAAGTTGGCAGCGGGGGTTTGTATGCGTCCGTCGCAAATACCTTCCCCGACTGTCAGAGATCAGAGTTCAAGAGTTCCTGATCTCTGACAGCCGGGGAAGGTAATTGCGACGGACGCATTCAAACCCCCGCTGCCAACTCCACCTCCTTCCGGCTGCCGCGGAATGAGACGTCAACCCGCTGCCCCGGCAATACAGCAGGAAATTGGAAGCACCGGTAAGTAAGTAAGTAAGTAAGTGTGTGTGTGTGTGTGTGTGTGTGTGTGTGTGTGTGTAGGGCATTTCTGGAATGCCTTACACCCCTATATGCCACTCTGGCACTTAGGGGGTTAAAAGGCATATTATGGGGCAGAGTGGCATATAGGGAGGTATAAGGCATTTCAGGAGGCAGAGTGGCGTTAAGGGGGCATTTAATAGAGCACTCTGCCTCCTGAAATGCCTTATACCTCCCTATATGCCACTCTGCCCCATAATATGCCTTTTAACCCCCTTAATGCCAGAGTGGCATATAGGGGTATAAGGCATTTCTGGAGGCAGAGTGCTCTATATAATGCCTTTTAACTCCCTTAATGCCACTCTGCCTCCTGGAATGCCTTATACCTCCCTTAATGCCACTCTGCCCCATAATATGCATTTTAACCCCCTAAATGCCAGAATGGGATATAGGGGTATAAGGCATTTCTGGAGGCAGAGTGGCACATAGGGGGTCAAAAGGCATACCATGGGGCACAGTGGCATATAGAGGGTTAAAAGGCATATCATGGGCCACAGTGCCATATTGGTGTGGCAAGCCTGGGGGCAGATGTGCGTAACTGGGGGACAGGTTGGAAAATACAAGAAATAAAAACAAAAAAAAAATATTTTTCTCAATCATAGCTTTTATTAAAAAAAATAGGTTACATGAATTAACATTTACTGGTAAAACTTTTTTCCTTTAGGGTCGTCTTATATTCAGGCTTTTTCTTTTTTTCCTAAGTTAATATTCAGATTTTGGGGGGTCGTCTTATAATCAGGGTCGTCTTATAATCGAGCAAATACGGTATATATTATGTAGTTGAAAATGCACGTCTAATGCATATATATATATATATATATATATATATATATATATATATATATCTAGTGCAGGGCTTGACAAATTTGTTGTGAATCTAGGCGCCAGCTAAAAAAGTTAGGAGCCAGTATTTTTTTTTAAACTAACAGTTGGTTAGGAATGATCATCATCAGCCCACTTACTAAACTTACAGCATTTGACCTGGAAGCACCCTGGACTTTCAGGTCAGTGCTGTTTTTTGTTGTTTTTTTTTAAATTATTTTTTTATATATATATATATATTTTTTAACGCTTTCAATGCTGATGTTCCATTGGAGCACAGCATTGTCTGATATTTAGTCCCCACAAGCTTGTGGGGACAAATGTTAACCCCTGCAATGCCACGAATGTGTTATACACAATTGTGGAATTGAAGGGGTTAACGCTGCACTGTCGCTCTCATGGAGCGATCAGGCTGCAGGGGGGTGTTGGGGCTGAACCCTCTCCCCCTGTTCCTGAAGCTGCCTCTGGGCAGACAGCAGCAGCAGCGCCCCCGCGTCACCATTTTTTTGTGGATGTAAGAGGCTGACAAACTCCTAGGCGCCCTGTTTTGTTGAGCCCTGATATAGTGTATATGTACCATTTTATAATTGCCCCCCCTACTTTGGTCCCTGGCCCCCATGTGCCCCCCTAAATATGAAAGCTGGAGACCCACTGGATCTGATCATCATCAGCCCAGTTTTAATTGGTTCTGCAGTAGTTTGAACTGCAGCAGATCTTTAACTCACAGCAATTAACCTGGAAGCACCCTTGACTTAATAGGTCAGTGCTGTTATTACCCTTTAGATGCTCCATATGAGCAAAGCATTGACTGATATTAGTAGAGACCAATATTAACCCCTGCAATTCCGCGATTGTGTCAGGGGAGACCGAGGAGACTGAGGGACGGGCAAAGGCTTAATAGGGTATCCATAGCCTTAACTAAGCAACCCGTTACACTGGTGTCAAACGGTGGGACCCTTCTTCTTACTGTCCCAGAAGGATGGCAGATAACTATCGGGTCCTCAACGTACCAGCCCTGCAGGACCTACTGGCTGGTACGTTGAGGAATGAAAAGGGCGAACTGTTTGAGACTACTGCCGGAGGTTCTGTGAACATCGCATGAGTCCAAAAGATACGTATCTGGAATGGGCACACATGATGAGTCAGGCGGGCCACAGCTGGCTGCAGAGTTGAGAGGCAGTCACAGCCGGAGAAGTGTTTCAGAAATTTTAAATGGAGCAATTCTTTCAACTGGCAGACGGGGACATCAAGGACTGGTTAACAAATCATGACCCTACCACTCTGGAGGAGGCGGCTCGTTTAGCAGATAAATATGGGGACACCCGCCACCCTCTGACCTGTACCCACTACCCTTACCCCACTGCCCAGCCAAACCCTACCATGGTACAACCCCGTTCCCCTTCCCTGGGACCTCAGAGTTTTCCACCACCGTTCTATGTTCTTATGCACGCCCCCCCTATTAAGGATGTTTGAATGGGTAACAGGGTTGTTTGGGGTGCCGCTGGTGGCTGGAGGCCCTACAACTTGTTTACGTTTTTTGGGGTTAGAAATTCACTCTGGGAAAGGGGAGTGCAGGCTTCCGCAGGACAAGCTCATGGCATTACGACAGATGGTGGGAAGATAAAAGGGGTCAGGAGGATCACTCTGCAATAGCTCCAGTTATTGATTGGTAGCCTTAACTTCACTTGTGAGCCGTCAGATAACTTACAGTAGACCCTCTGTCTTGTTTTAGGTTCTCACAGAGCTCAGCACTACGGTCTTTCCGAAGTGGGAGTCAGTTTGTGTTCGTGCGTAGACAACCAGGTGGGTGGGTCTGAATGGGCTAGGAGGCCTGTGCAGGTATTGGTGGTAAGCTCCAGTTTATTATGATGTTAGCAGCTAGGCTTTCCTGTGGAGTGGATCATGTTGGTGGTTTTGTTTTCTGGTTTTGGTTGGAGGGACATGTGTTTCCGGGTTTGGGGTATGTTACTTTGTGCTGTTTGACTCTGGGGCAATGACTTGGGTCTTGTTCCTCAGAGGGAATTGGTCAGGAGGATGGAACAGCACGTTGATAGGTTGAGGGATCATTGTTTAGTGTTGCAATGGGGGAAGTTGTGATGATGTCTTGTTAAGGTTGTGGACACAGACAGTATTTTTTGATGGGAAAAATATGTCTATGTTTTATTGGGGGTTATTGGTGGAGGAAATAGGTTGGGTATCCCTTGTCTCATATAGCAACTATGTGTCTGTCAAGCCTAATTGTAGTGCTAGAGCAGACAAAATGGGAGCTGCAATGGAGGATTGTGTTGCAGTAGCACAGATCTATTTTGATTTTTAACTTCCCTGGCCAGTCAGGGCAGATCAGGGTTTTTCCCAAACTGGCCTATGCACTCCCACTGCCTGCAAAAGCAGAACAGTGCATGAAAATCATCCCCCCAGAAAATTGAGACTATTTGGAAGTATGAAGATGCACATATCACCTGTTCTTATTCAGAACAGTTACAACCGTTGGACTTGTGTCCTGCTTGCTGGCTATACCCACCAACAGGTTATCTTTATGAATGGTATACATGCTCAGTGCTAGTTTTGTGGTGCAGTAGGTACGCTGTGGACAGGACAGCAGTACTGATTTTGTTATTATCTTTGTTTTTTTGCCTAGAAGCCCAAGGGCTTGTGCTCCATCTTGTGACGAAAGTCAGGCGCTCCGGTGATTTAAAAGTGGTTAGGGCACAGAGGATAGTGGAATCCCCAGTTATCATTTTCTGGGGCTGTACTCCCCATGAAAGGGATATGTCGCTTCTTCCCTCCCTGGCCGAAGCCAATGGAGGGCTGAAACTCCCAACTCCAAGAGTAGACACACTGTTATAAAAAACTCTTCCAACACAAGCTACAGGCTAGAGCAACATGTGAAATGTTTATGTCCTGGAAATAAGTGCTAATGTGGCTGCATTTTGTATTTGGAGGGGCAGACCAGCTTCAGATTGTGTGGGGATTAAATAGAGGAATGTGATGTGCAACTACTAGCAGAAGCAAGAATATGACACCCAGGAACAAATAACCTCCAGATTGTACCTATTTAACACATAACCAATAATATATATGCTTTAATATAACTTTATTAACATATTAGCACATTGCATCTGTATGGAGAATATACAATTTAAGTAACATATTCTATAAATGCACAGACATGATAACCTATTCAAATTACACAGAAACAATATATTATTCATAAATATAAATAACTTTTATATATCTAGGAATTAACAACTTCAGCATTTAACTCTTGGAGCATTAAATAAAAATAACCTCTACTAACATTGAACCGAGTCTCAAAATAATTGGCAAAATAAGTATAAATGGTGTGCAAAGAGAAAGATCATGAGGTTATTTAAAATGACACATTTCCTGGTAAGGATGCTTAAAACAATAATAATTCTATTAATTATAATGAAATGAGTATATGCATAACTTTCACCTGTGTGTAAACAATAAGTGTTGAAAGACGTGTAGCATGGCAATTGGATATGATCTGCCATGGCATCGATACATGTCAAACACATCAGCTCAACTTAAAATAAAAAGTATGCATATACAGTACGAGGTATTAGTCCCATAAATCACCATTTGGATAAAGTATACAATAAATGTATTTCACAAACATCACTTGCCCTGAATATTGTTAAAAAAGACACCATTGGGAATTAGGATCTGAGCTAGGCCGCCAGCGAGCTAGTTAAAAACAGAAAACAGCATTGTATTTAAAACAGGATAAGAAAACTAAAGCTTCCACACTTTTACTATTTTTTGGGTATCATCTATTGTTTAAATAGGCATTTGTGGAGACAAAGGAACAAAGGATGAATGAAATATTTACTTCTACACTTCAATGCTGTTTAAAGTCTTCTGGTAACAAATCAATAAAATTCCCAATTGGTCTTAAAAGCTTTCCTTTTACTGTGGAACAACATGTTGATGATGATGAACACTCCTTAATAAAGCTTTCGCATGTCCAGGTGAGGAAAATATGTCCCCAAAACGCTTTGCTGAACTTGATATGAACCTTTTTTATTCTTCAACCAGAAACCCAACTGTGAAGATAAACAAATGTTTGTTATGTTAGTAGTAAAGCTAATATTAAGGGCTACAAACATGCTTACGTATACAGATACCAAATATTTTAAAAACGTACAAAACTGTAAGTTTCAGGAATACTGTATTTCTGAGAAAATCTGATGTAGAAGAACCCTGATACATGAAAGAAGGCCGCGGTGATGTCTGTGAAGATTAGACAGACTATGGGCTGTTCTTTCTCATAAAAATGCATTATTTATTTTTTCATAAAAAATACCACAATCTTTAGGTAGTAAGAATAGCAAATATGTTTGCTGAACCCATAATTTATGTCAGCAAGCTAGCTGCATGGGTGGAGTATAGTAAGGAGGAATGCTACAGTACTAGAAATCAAAGGTTAGTACGCTGTAAAGATTCAACCAGCTATCAATCACAGGTTGGGTAGGGTGGAAAACAATCCATACCATTAAGGCTTCCAGTGACGTGATCAGCCATATTATGTAAGACTCTCAATAACATGAAGGCTAGGTAGATGGTTACATATGGGCTTATATATAGCCTAATATCACATATACAGAAATGCCTTTAAAAACGAATGACTACAGTGTTCAGCTCACACACTGAAAGTCTTGATTTTCCTGCGCCTCATATGGTTCCTTCCTTCAAATAGTCTTTATGAGCTTCCTAAATTAAATGAAACTTTACTACCTGTTTCCATCATTTTTTTAGCACAATATAAATTATCTGTCTCAAAATGCAATTTGGTTCGTAGAACTTCAGTGAGCCAAATAACTGATACAGTGGTTATTTCTACTAGCATTCATAGGGTAGGAAATGTAACACTTATGGCAATATGGCATTAGTAAATGTGAGGCTTGTAAGACCTTTCTAATCATGGTATATTAAGTGCTTCTTAATATTCATAGCTAGTTATTCATGGATTTCTCACACATGTACCACACCGTTCTAACATAGGGATCATTACAGTAATAACAATAAAAATGTTTGGATTCACTAACTACAGAGGCTTCTAAACAGGGCCTGGATACTTTTTTAGCAAAGTAATATTCTCCCTATTTGAACAACAATTGCAAATCACTTCAAGATTATTCATGTGTTCTGCACAGCAGGTTTGCACTTGATAGACCTGTTTTTTTTCCCAACCTAGATTACTATGAATTACAAATTCTGGCCTAGGGTAAAACATGGCAGGTCCTGGGTATGGCTCCCTGTTGTGTCACAGTTCAAGAGGAAGATCTTTAATAGTGTGGAGGCAAGACACTGAATCAGTAAATTGATTCTTTCTACTTACTATAAAGGCAGCAAAGAAAACCAGTATTAGGGCTAGAAGGACAGCCAAGCAGATTAGGATGATGGCCCAGAATGGCAGCTCCTTATTTTGGGGTATTTCTGTAAAAGAAGCAAATATTCAATTGCACATTTTTGTATTTCCTAAAGCATTCACCCAAATATATTATTTTGCTGCATATGTTGCTAAGATTTAAAGTAGCCACAGAAGCAACATTCATTTCACAATTACTTCCCTTTGGCTCTCTTTCTGTTTATATATATATATATATATCAACCCCCTCCAATACTCTTTATATGCATATATTCACTGAATAAGATTAACAATGACAGATGTTAAAGAATGGTTGTGACAAAGTTGCAGGGTCAAGCCTTTATGTAACTCTACAGTTTTTCTGAGACTTGCCACACTGGTTTTATACAATAGCTGCTGAGTAGGTTTTCAATATTCAAATACATTTCCAGTTCAACCATAACTCAAAATTGGTGTTAGGAATTAGTATGTATTTTCCAGTGTTAAACTACAACTTTTAATGCAGAAATAAACCATGATTTTAGTAAAGTATCTTAACCTGTGACAGTAACGTCCTTGAGTTGGAAATCAGTTCCCAGAAGACTTCCAGTGGTGGTCCCATTGAAGAATTCTTTCTCCACAGTTTGCCTAGTCACAATTGGATCATCTTCAAAGAAGCACTGACACGAAGCTATGATCGACCCATTCCTAAGTGAAAAGATTTTAAAGGATTGAAGGTATTGTTATACTCTGATATATTGTGTCTATTTGTGGAAGACATTTTACAATTTTTAAAGTGTACAAGTCAAATACAAATGTGTGGAAGGCAATAAGACCACTAAAGCAATATAGTGTAAATGTTTACATAACAATAAATCAATAAAATATTGTTTCCGGATTCTAGGTTGGTATTCAGCTCATATTAAAGCACCCATATCATTTATTTTAAGTTTTGGTATTTTTACTTGTTATGAGGGCCAGAATTATTAAAGCTAGAGAATTGAAACCAACAAGATCTTAGTTTTCCTTGTAAGTTATTAAGTGTTTCCCCAAAACATATTTTTTTTAAAAAAATTAAGTTATTTCTATATTCTTAATTAAAACATATAATTTACATAGCAAGCCTTTTTCATCACTTTCCAAAATGTGTTATGCCCCATACCTCATTTCCATAAGCTTGCAGAATTTGAACTTTTTTTCAAGAGTACTGTTTTTATATAAATTATTCATCTGCAAACAAGACAAAAACATGTTGTCACTATTATTGCAATATTTACATATGATGCAATATTTTAATAGTTTGCTATGTGTAATTTAATTAGCAAAACCATAAAATGAAATGTTTCCATAGATAAAATAATCAAAGTGACAAAATAACTATTCATTATTTTTTTATTTTCACAATGCAAATTTTGTCCACAGTACATATGACATCTGGGACATACTGGCACTGGAGCTCAATAAGGTGCAGTAATCCTTTAAAATTGCTGTTCATTTCCTGCTAATTTATACAAAGTGTGGAATAGAATTCTGAACATAAAATTAGATCTGTTGCAGCACAGAAAGTACACTGTTACTTTTTTCCAACAAATTGTTTCATAGGTATGTTCAGACATTAGTACTAATACAGCAAAACTTCTAATAAAATGATCCTTTTATATACAACCTACAAGTTTAGCATTCCGGTATATGAATAGCATGTATCTTGTAGCACCAACTTACTTGTTTCTCAATTTCCAGCTGCAATTTATTCTTTTCATTAGTATCCAAAGGTACAAACTTGTTGACAATTGTGAAATTTATATTGAAACCCAAGTCTGTGGCTGATGGGATAGCTTCTTTTATCACGGTAGTTGTAGTTGTCATTGTTGTGGTACTAGCGGTGGCAGTAATAGGCTCATCTGATTTGTAGTCTGCAGAGAATGGCAAATTAACTATTATTCATACACTTTTAAACAATCCATTCCCCCTGACACAAATAAGCCCCTTTCTAATCACACAATGCATTACCCTATACAACAAAATGCATCATATAGGAATCTACAAAATTATTTACTTATATTTATAGTAACTTGTTTATTCGAAATAATAATAATAACACAGAGTCTGATAAATAAATATTAAACTACAGAAAAATACTATAGTTTGACTTTCTTAGTAGGGGAACATAGCAAAGGGATTGAAACCATTGTGTTCTGATCATTGTTTTCTGATTCAGAACATCATATATCAGATTTCAGAATTTCATTTCTACATGGTCCGTGGAAACCAACTTACCAGCAATAAAAATGCTTTGCTGATCTAAGGTGTAGTTACCCAGTAAAGTACCATTGTTGGTCACGTTTACAAATGCAGTAAGGATGTCATCCTCTGAGAAAACCCTGGATAGCAAATCTATACTGAATGTGCATACAGATTCTGCCGTGGCAAATGGTTGCTTTGGAGTTGTCCTATAAGAAAAGGGTATATTCATCACAAACACAAGTCATCAGTAGTCACATTCTATTGTTGCTTTAGGCAATATCACATAAAGCTTGTCCACACCCTCAATCAGGCTCTGATTTTATAGTTATGTTTTATTAATCTTAGCTTATTAATCTTAGTAGCACAAAACTAATTTATGTCAATGTGTACTTTTGCTTATAATTCTTTCAATGCTTAATTTCGCCACCGAAAAACTCTCCATCAAACTCAACTGCAATCTTCCAATTTAGTAAAATAGCACACATTATAAATTACATCTCCAGGCATGTGTCCTAATTGCCCCATGATCATTCCAGGCCTGTGTTACTTGGTCTGTTATATACATATCTCCCATCTGTTTTAAAAAGACAGTTTAATTTTAAATCAGCCAATCAGTGGCAGGAAAGTGCTCGCAAATGACTTTTGGAGCTCATTTGAAGTAGGTATATCACATGCATGAAGAGGTATTTGGCTGAAGACATCTCCTGCACACAAAATCATAGGGGAGGGGAAAGGGGCATATTTATTTGAGGTGGATTCTGCAGAATCCCTCAATGCATTACCAATTATGCCACAACAGGGAAAAATATCAATATACAAGTGAACTTATTTTTACCATGGAATTGTACAAATATGTTTGTAATTTAACTTTTTAAGACTTTTTAATATGCTGAACCTATTGTGAGTGTTTTTTCTTTTTTTTCTCTGTTCTATTACTGCAAGATACACCACAAGTCCACCAGTGAGGCCTAACACTAACTGACAACCACTCAGTTAATTTTATTTATGCATTCTCTTATGGATCCTGAAACTACTTACACTAATTACTGCTACAAGAGAGCTACTACTCCGTCTTTGCATCATTATTTTTGTTACAATTACCCATTCCTTTAGATTGTAAACTCACAAGCAAAGGCCTCATGTACAGTGCTGCCATTTGTTGGCGCTAAGTAAAAAGTAATAATAAAATACATGCCTGGACATATCAGCTTAAGGAGTAATTATATTTATTTTGCAAAATAAAGTGTACTGACCTGAATCCTGTGACTGAGCAGTTTAAAAAGTAATTCTTTAGGTCGGACCTCTTAAATATGTCGTTTAGCTGAATAGTAAAAAGGTAAAGTCATGTTATTTTATGCTTTTTTGAGATGAATACAGTTTTTAACATTTACAAGTATAAAATATATCTGGAATAACCTTCCAGAGAATTGTCGAGTAAAGGCAGTGTGTGAGAACACAAGTGGTATGGTTCATCTCTTCACATCTATGAACTGCACACATTTTGACAACGTATTTGTTTATTTAAGCATGCGAAGGAGGTTCCTTAATGAGATGTCACTTACCAGCTGATCGAGGTTGTTTTTGTTGGTGATAAATTGGATTGAGGTCTTATTGTTCAGGCTAGAGCTGTGGTTCAGGTTAGTGATGGTGAAATTAAGAATAAATTGTTTAGGCCCAAAGGACTGAATTTGGGTTGTTAGCGGCTTAGATGCTAAAAAAAAAATAAAAAAAAAATTAAGACATGTTAGGTTCATGGGAAAAGTTTAAATGTAAATATAACAAATAATTAAGTTAAATAGTAAAATAAATAAGTAATCTTATCGCTATGATGCATTATCATTGTTTTTGTTACATAACCCTAAATAAGCGAGTTTAGAAATGAGTAATATCAGAATAACATAACTTACTTGTAACGACTGTGCCTTTGTTGTAACCTACAACACAGGAAAATAGCTTAAATCAATATGTATTCGTACACAATCTGTATGGGCTAATTGTAAGTAATAATAAATTCAATGATAGAATATTATGAAAGACGTTCATACATGATTGAATATTTTAATTTACCATTAACATAAAGGCTGTCCTTGTCTAGCTTGTAACTTCCCAGTTTGGTAACACCTTGGGTCATGGATTCCAACTCATTATAGAAGGCGACCCTGTCAATCTGGGATCCTGATGTGTCTTTCGTTATTGTGCAGAGAGAATTTACTTTTGTCCCGGAGACAACAGACCTGTAGGACAAAAATATTAGCAAAAATATTGGCTCATAAAAAGTATTTATTATTGATATAAAATAGTATTTTAAGAAAGGTGCTAAAACGAAATAAATATTCTTTAGATCAGATTGGTTTTCTGATGGTAAGCTACTCTTTTCATATTAATACCCCCTATAATGTGAACCAGGAAATGCACTAAAATCTTAACAACTACTTCACTCTATTCTCAAGTTTTTTTTGTTTTGGAATAGTATTCTGTATAGTTAAATATCATGTAACAATATCTTACATTTCCCTTGGACATTATACATATATTTATATATATATATCTGTATATAAAAAAAACCCAATAATATGCTATTGCACTCCAAACCAATTCTGTAGTAGCCTGGTGCTAGGTAACAAGGCAAAGTAATATACACAGTCTATAGATTTATATAGACTGTGTATATTATATATATATTATATTATAGTTTCCAGCACTCTAGGTCTTTTTCCAATGAATAGAGATTACTCTTTTGCAGGTCAACGTTTCAGCGAATTTCTTTACAGGTATTTAACACATCCTTCAGAAGTATACATTATACAATTTTAACATAGCACCATTAGTATATTCACTTTCTACTTTCTGTTGCACTAACCTATCATATAGATTGGCAGTTAAATGCCACACCTAATCCTATATACATGGCACCTAGCCGCAAGCACATAATACACACGTGTAGTGAAAGTTGCATCCCAGCATACATTCACTTAGGTGGGGTAACTTCATTGTATATTTAGTTGCTCATTAAGTTAATTGATTGCATTGAATTGCATTTACTGGTTTAATGGGTTGTACTATATATGTATGTCCTGCTCATATACTCATTTGTGTCCTGATGAAAGTCAAATAAAGACTGAAACGTTGACCTGCAAAAGAGTAATCTGTATTCATTGGAATGCTGGTAACTATCAATAAACTGTGTATATGTGTATATATATATATATCTATATATATATATATATATATATATATATATATATATATATATAATTTTTTTTTTCCATAACATATCTGACACTTACACAAAGTTGACAATGCGACAATTCAAGTACTTTCCACTCAGTGAGCTGTTCTTGAAGGTAGTGTCCAACTAAGAAGGGAATACTGATTTAATGTACGTAACATAATCATATTCATGTTTTTATACAGATAAATGTTGCAGACTATTTAGGTTTAAATCACAAACAAAATCAACTCTATAAGACATTACTGTATCTTTATGCTATACAATATGATGAATAATTGTTCTATAATATGTGGTGATAATGCTTACCTCATGTACCTAATATAATAGTTTATGTTGAAAAAAGACACACAATCATTAAATTGAAACCTGCCTTTATCCACAGGAAGACAAAATAGCATCCTGATTTCTCACTGGAACAACAAGCTACAACTAATCCTGTCTTCATAACCTCTAATATCCCTGTATATAATTCTTTGCTAAAACACATTTGCCCCCTATTTAAAGACATCAACTGAATTTGATAGCAGAACCTCTGGTCCAAATCTGCTAAACAACATAACATGTACCATTGTTCACATACGGTGTCATTTAACTCATCTGCAGAACCAGTTCATGGATATGGCTACGACATGCAAATTAGGGGTGCTCACCAAGTATCTCATAGCATTAGCGGTGGAGTTGTATTTTGCAGAATTTGGGTCCCCAAGAGAAGAAATGTAAGGCAAGTTTGTGATTGTAAAATTGAGAGTAATTTCTTCAGGGATGGTGGCTTCAACTGGAGGTTTGGTGACCACCACTACAGGGGGCTCCACAGCTGTAAGAAGAAATCACACAAGCAAATAAAAAATGTGTTGCAATTAACTATTACATTGCAATAAGTATCTCATGCAAAGATACCAAGGCTTCCAAAAATTAGTGCAGCCTATGGAGCACTTAATGAAAGTCTACTGCTTCCTACCCTTGACTTAAAAATATGATGTTGCTGCTCATTGATAAAAGCAAAAGAATTAAAGATACTGTTTGTTCAAATTCACCATCTACATAGAGGCTGTCTGGATCTAGAGTGTAAACTTCTAGTTTAGTTACGCCATTAGTCTTGATGCTCAGTTGTTTTTTTAAACGTGAACACAGTAAAAGACAAAAGCTGTTAAAATTTGAAGCTTGAGCACTAGATGGTTTGGCTCTCTATGTTCACTAGCCTTACTTACTTGGAGCTGTGGTAGTTGGACTCTTTTCGTTGTATTCTGGAGAAGAAAAAAAATATTTTCTGTCACATACAAAAGTTCTGTAGTTTGCTTTTATCATAGAGTGGATCTCATCAGATGTGTGCCTTTTTAGCAAGGAGAGACTGGAAAGAGAGTGCTAAAATATAACCCAACCTTAAAGGGCGAATCGCTCCAGAGTTTTTTTCTTAATTTTCATAAAACTAGTATCAAAGCAGTTTTAAAAACAAAGTTTTTCATCTTAGGTAAACATACTCATTTTACTGCCTTTTGATAAAGAAAATGAGATAATAAACAGTTAGGAACTTAGCATTACCATTAACATATAGGCTGTTTGGATCCAGGGTATAGATTCCCAGCTTGGTAACATTGCTTGTGTTATTTTTCAACTCCTTATACAAAGCTACTGCATTAAATGGAACAGATGCGAGGTTGCTGGTGTAGGTACAGATTGCATCAACTTTAGTGCTACTTCCACTCTCTACCGAACTGGAAAACACAAAAAGTAAACAATTACATAATGACATTTTCCATTCTCCTATACATCTGTTATTTGCAATATGTAATTTATGGTTAAAGATGTTTCAACTAATGTACGATGGTCTGAATATAGAAAAACAGATTTATTTATTTTTAATTTGGTTTTCAATTTCTATCACCTAGTATCAAAAATTCTTTGGATGTCACATATCAATATCTGTAAGGGGAATACATTTTTTCACCATGTCCTTCTGCAGCACTATAATCATGGCAGAGGCATCTTTTTACACTAAGGAATGTTTTAAAAAACACTCATGGCAGAGACTGATTAAACATCTTTGTTTACAGTAAGGGATGTTTGTTAGAATTTGGAATACGCCTTACCTGAATCCTTTAATCTGACAGCCAGAGTAGGAAGATTTAAGGCTAGTGGTGTTTATTAGACTGTCCAGCTGTAACAGAAATAAGAAATAATTACAAATCATGTTCACAAATGGTGGATTAGCATCACACACATTTCTGCACAGAAGAATTTATTAAAAATGCTAATTTCTTTGCAGCTTCTCTTACATAGCAACTATATATGTTTTGCCCTCATTCTACTACAAATGAGTCAAAAAAAAAGCTTACCAATTTCACCATAATAGTCTGAGTGCCGTTGAATTTAAAGGTATTCGGTATTCCTAGATCTGAAGTGTATTGAAGGTTGGTGATAGTGAAATTCATAGTGAAGGGTAATGTGACGCTTGTCGCTGGAACTGTGGCTGAAAAGATAACACATAAAACACCCAAGATTATAGACTTCTGTATAAACCATGTATCAGGTGCAGTAATGTATAGATCAAATCACAAGTTACTGACTGCACAGTGTAGCACACGAACTGGAAAAAGTACCCCCAAATATTAGTCATATAGAAGAATGCATATTTCCATATTGGTATGTAAATAGGACTCCCACATTTCTCTTTGCACAACAGTCAATAAATATATAATCTTTTGGTATTGTTACATCGTAGAAATTGGAAATTTGGGCACTAGATGGTTTGGATCGATATGTTCATTAACAGTACTTACTTGGAGCTGATGTAGTTGGTGTGTTTTCATTGTATCCTGGAGAGGGAAAAAATGATTTTGTATCATACACAAAGGCTAATTTTCCTAATTTGCTGTTATCATACAGTGGATTTCATCAGATGTCTGCTTTTTTAGCTGGGTCATATTTCGAAAAAGAGTGCTAACATATGAAGAGCAAATCCTTCCAGACTTTTTCTTTTCTTAAAACTGCTATCACTTAAAAATAGGCAAACATACTAATTTATTTTCATACTGCCTCATGGTAAAGTAAAAGAGATGATAAACATTTGGGACCTTAGCATTACCATTAACATATAGGCTGTTTGGATCCAGGGTATAGATTCCTAGTTTGGTAACATTGCTTGTGTTATTTTTCAACTCCTTATACAAAGCTACTGCATTAAATGGAACAGATGCGAGGTTGCTGGTGTAGGTACAGATTGCATCAACTTTAGTGCTACTTCCACTCTCTACCGAACTGGAAAACACAAAAAGTAAACAATTACATAATGACATTTTCCATTCTCCTATACATCTGTTATTTGCAATATGTAATTAATGGTTAAAGATGTTTCAACTAATGTACGATGGTCTGAATATAGAAAAACAGATTTATTTATTTTTAATTTGGTTTTCAATTTCTATCACCTAGTATCAAAAATTCTTTGGATGTCACAAATCAATATCTGTAAGGGGAATACTCAGCTCTGCTGCCAAAAAGAACAGTGTCAGGAAAGAACACACAGCTAAACTAGGCAAGTTAGGAGGCATATTTTCGTCTAAATTTAGTAGCAAGTACTAAGTGTGAGGAATTCACATTTTTTCACCATGTCCTTCTGCAGCACTATAATCATGGCAGAGGCATCTTTTTACACTAAGGAATGTTTTAAATAACACTCATGGCAGAGACTGATTAAACATCTTTGTTAACAGTAAGGGATGTTTGTTAGAATTTGGAATACACCTTACCTGAATCCTTTAATCTGACAGCCAGAGTAGGAAGATTTAAGGCTAGTGGTGTTTATTAGACTGTCCAGCTGTAACAGAAATAAGAAATAATTACAAATCATGTTCACAAATGGTGGATTAGCATCACACACATTTCTGCACAGAAGAATTTATTAAAAATGCTAATTTCTTTGCAGCTTCTCTTACATAGCAACTATATATGTTTTGCCCTCATTCTACTACAAATGAGTCAAAAAAAAGCTTACCAATTTCACCATAATAGTCTGAGTGCCGTTGAATTTAAAGGTATTCGGTATTCCTAGATCTGAAGTGTATTGAAGGTTGGTGATAGTGAAATTCATAGTGAAGGGTAATGTGACGCTTGTCGCTGGAACTGTGGCTGAAAAGATAACACATAAAACACCCAAGATTATAGACTTCTGTATAAACCATGTATCCGGTGCAGTAATGTATAGATCAAAGCACAAGTTACTGACTGCACAGTGTGGGACACGAACTGGAAAAAGTACCCCAAATATTAGTCATATAGAAGAATGCATATTTCCATATTGGTATGTAAATAGGACTCCCACATTTCTCTTTGCACAACAGTCAATAAATATATAATCTTTTGGTATTGTTACATCGTAGAAATTGGAAATTTGGGCACTAGATGGTTTGGATCGATATGTTCATTAACAGTACTTACTTGGAGCTGATGTAGTTGGTGTGTTTTCATTGTATCCTGGAGAGGGAAAAAATGATTTTGTATCATACACAAAGGCTATTTTTCCTAATTTGCTGTTATCATACAGTGGATTTCATCAGATGTCTGCTTTTTTAGCTGGGTCATATTTCGAAAAAGAGTGCTAACATATGAAGAGCAAATCCTTCCAGACTTTTTCTTTTCTTAAAACTGCTATCACTTAAAAATAGGCAAACATACTAATTTATTTGCATACTGCCTCATGGTAAAGTAAAAGAGATGATAAACATTTGGGACCTTAGCATTACCATTAACATATAGGCTGTTTGGATCCAGGGTATAGATTCCTAGTTTGGTAACATTGCTTGTGTTATTTTTCAACTCCTTATACAAAGCCACTTCATTAAATGGAATGGATGCGAGGTTGCTGGTGTAGGTACAGATTGCATCAACTTTAGTGCTACTTCCACTATCTGCCGAACTGGAAAATACAAAAAGTAAACAATTACACAATTACAATTTATTTTCTTCTTTACGTCTGTTATTTGTATTACGTAATTTATGGTTAAAGATGTTTCAACTAATGTATACTACGATGGTCTGAATATTAAAAAAAACCCCAGAATGTTATTTTGTATTTTTTTTCAATTTCTATTCTTTAGTAACAAACATTTTTTGGATGTCACAAATCAATATCTCTAAGGGGAATACTTGGCTCTACTGCCAAAAAGAACAGTGTCAGGAAAGAACACACAGCTAAACTAGGTAAATTAGGAGGAATCAGTGTGAATGTTAAGGGGTTTTCAGTTTAGTAGCAAGGAAAAGAGTGTGAGATATTTGAAAAACTCGTTCAGCCTCACTGTCAAATGCTGAAAAGAAACATTATTATATTATTATATGGTGGCATTATATGTGTGAGGAATTCACATTTATTCACCATGTCCTCCACCAGCATTATAATCACTCATGGCAGAGACTGATTAAACATCTTTGTTTACAGTAAGGGATGTTTGTTAGAATTTGGAATACACCTTACCTGAATCCTTTAATCTGACAGCCAGAGTAGGAAGATTTAAGGTTAGTGGTGTTTATCAAATTTTCCAGCTGTAACAGAAATAAGCAAGCATTACAAATCAAGTTCACAAATGGTGGTTTAGCATCACACACATTTACGTAAAGTAGAATTGAGCAAAAGTTCTAATTTCTCTGCGGTTTCTCTTACATAGTAACTACATATGTTTTTGCCCTCATTCTACTACAAATTAGTCAAAAAAAGCTTACCAAAATCACCAAAATAGTCTGAGTGCTGTTGAATTTAGAGGTATTCGGTATTCCTAGATCTGAAGTGTATTGAAGGTTGGTGATAGTGAAATTCATAGTGAAGGGTAATGTGACGCTTGTGGCTGGAACTGTGGCTGAAAAAATAAAACACCCAATATTATAGACTTCTGTATAAACCATATATCAGGTGCAGTAATGTAGAGATCAAAGCACAAGTTACTGACTCCACAGTATAGCACACTAACTGTAAAAAGTACTCCCAAATATCAGCCTGTGAAAGATTTTCATCTTCTCTCATATAGAAGAATTCTTATTTTTATATTGGTATGTAGATAGGACTCCCACACTTCTCTTTGCACTACAGTCAAATACATCATCAATTGGTATTGTTACATCGTAGAAACTGGAAATTTGGCCAGTAGATGGTTTGGATCGATATGTTCATTAACAGTACTTACTTGGAGCCGATGTAGTTGGTGTGTTTTCATTGTATCCTGGAGAGGGAAAAAATAATTTTGTATCATACACAAAGGCTATTTTTCCTAGTTTGCTATTATCATACAGTAGATTTCATCAGATGTCTGCTTTTTTTTAGCTGGGTCATATTTCGAAAAAGAGTGCTAACATATGAAGAGCAAATCCTTCCAGAATTTTTTTTTCCTTAAAACTGCTATCACTTAAAAATAGGCAAACATACTCATTTACTTTCATACTGCCTCATGGTAAAGTAAAGGAGATGATAAACATTTGGGACTTTAGCATTACCATTAACATATAGGCTGTTTGGATCCAGGGTATAGATTCCTAGTTTGGTAACATTGCTTGTGTTATTTTTCAACTCCTTATACAAAGCCACTTCATTAAATGGAATGGATGCGAGGTTGCTGGTGTAGGTACAGATTGCATCAACCTTAGTGCTACTTCCACTATCTGCCGAACTGGAAAATACAAAAAGTAAACAATTACACAATTACAATTTATTTTCTTCTTTACGTCTGTTATTTGTATTATGTAATTTATGGTTAAAGATGTTTCAACTAATGTATACTACGATGGTCTGAATATTAAAAAAAACCCCAGAATGTTATTTTGTATTTTTTTCAATTTCTATTCTTTAGTAACAAACATTTTTTGGATGTCACAAATCAATATCCCTAAGGGGAATACTTGGGTCTACTGCGAAAAAGAACAGTGTCAGGAAAGAACACACAGCTAAACTAGGTAAATTAGGAGGAATATGTTCCTCTAGAGAAGTAATCATCTCATAATATTTTGGGGAAATCAGTGTGAATGTTAAGGGGTTTTCAGTTTAGTAGCAAGGAAAAGAGTGTGAGATATTTGAAAAACTCTTTCAGCCTCACTGTCAAATGCTGAAAAGAAACATTATTATATGGTGGCATTATATGTGTGAGGAATTCAAATTTATTCACCATGTCCTCCACCAGCACTATAATCACTCATGGCAGAGACTGATTAAACATCTTTGTTTACAGTAAGGGATGTTTGTTAGAATTTGGAATACACCTTACCTGAATCCTTTAATCTGACAGCCAGAGTAGGAAGATTTAAGGCTAGTGGTGTTTATCAAATTGTCCAGCTGTAACAGAAACAAGCAAGCATTACAAATCAAGTTCACAAATGGTGGTTTAGCATCCCACACATTTACGTAAAGTAGAATTGAGCAAAAGTTCTAATTTCTCTGCGGTTTCTCTTACATAGTAACTACATATGTTTTTGCCCTCATTCTACTACAAATTAGTCAAAAAAAAGCTTACCAAAATCACCAAAATAGTCTGAGTGCTGTTGAATTTAGAGGTATTCGGTATTCCTAGGTCTGAAGTGTATTGAAGGTTGGTGATAGTGAAATTCATAGTGAAGGGTAATGTCACGCTTGTGGCTGGAACTGTGGCTGAAAAGATAAAACACCCAATATTATAGACTTCCGTATAAACCATATATCAGGTGCAGTAATATATAGATCAAAGCACAAGTTACTGACTCCACAGTGTAGCACACTAACTAGAAAAAGTACCCCCAAATATCAGCCTGTGAAAGATTTTCATCTTCTCTCATATAGAAGAATTCTTATTTTTATATTGGTATGTAGATATGACTCCCACACTTCTCTTTGCACTACAGTCAAATACATAATCAATTTGGTATTGTTACATCCTAGAAACTGGAAATGTGGCCACTAGATGGTTTGGATCGATATGTTCATTAACAGTACTTACTTGGAGCCGATGTAGTTGGTGTGTTTTCATTGTATCCTGGAGAGGGAAAAAATAATTTTGTATCATACACAAAGGCTATTTTTCCTAGTTTGCTATTATCATACAGTAGATTTCATCAGATGTCTGCTTTTTTTTTAGCTGGCTCATATTTCGAAAAAGAGTGCTAACATATGAAAAGCAAATCCTTCCAGAACTTTTTTTTCTTAAAACTGCTATCACTTAAAAATAGGCAAACATACTAATTTATTTTCATACTGCCTCATGGTAAAGTAAAGGAGATGATAAACATTTGGGACCTTTGCATTACCATTAACATATAGGCTGTTTGGATCCAGGGTATAGATTCCTAGTTTGGTAACATTGCTTGTGTTATTTTTTAACTCCTTATACAAAGCCACTTCATTAAATGGAATGGATGCGAGGTTGCTGGTGTAGGTACAGATTGCATCAACTTTAGTGCTACTTCCACTATCTGCCGAACTGGAAAATACAAAAAGTAAACAATTACACAATTACAATTTATTTTCCTCTTTACGTCTGTTATTTGTATTATGTAATTTATGGTTAAAGATGTTTCAACTAATGTATACTACGATGGTCTGAATATTAAAAAAAAACCCAGAATGTTATTTTGTATTTTTTTCAATTTCTATTCTTTAGTAACAAACATTTTTTGGATGTCACAAATCTATATCCCTAAGGGGAATACTTGGCTCTACTGCCAAAAAGAACAGTGTCAGGAAAGAACACACAGCTAAACTAGGTAAATTAGGAGGAATATGTTCCTCTAGAGAAGTAATCATCTCATAATATTTTGGGGAAATCAGTGTGAATGTTAAGGGGTTTTCAGTTTAGTAGCAAGGAAAAGAGTGTGAGATATTTGAAAAACTCTTTCAGCCTCACTGTCAAATGCTGAAAAGAAACATTATTATATTATTATATGGTGGCATTATATGTGTGAGGAATTCACATTTATTCACCATGTCCTCCACCAGCATTATAATCACTCATGGCAGAGAATGATTAAACATCTTTGTTTACAGTAAGGGATGTTTGTTAGAATTTGGAATACACCTTACCTGAATCCTTTAATCTGACAGCCAGAGTAGGAAGATTTAAGGCTAGTGGTGTTTATCAAATTGTCCAGCTGTAACAGAAATAAGCAAGCATTACAAATCAAGTTCACAAATGGTGGTTTAGCATCACACACATTTACGTAAAGTAAAATTGAGCAAAAGTTCTAATTCCTCTGCAGTTTCTCTTACATAGTAACTACATATGTTTTTGCCCTCATTCTACTACAAATTAGTCAAAAAAAGCTTACCAAAATCACCAAAATAGTCTGAGTGCTGTTGAATTTAGAGGTATTCGGTATTCCTAGGTCTGAAGTGTATTGAAGGTTGGTGATAGTGAAATTCATAGTGAAGGGTAATGTGACGCTTGTGGCTGGAACTGTGGCTGAAAAGATAACACATAAAACACCCAATATTATAGACTTCTGTTTAAACCATATATCAGGTGCAGTAATATATAGATCAGAGCACAAGTTACTGACTCCACGGGGTAGCGCATTAACTGGAAAAAGTACCCCCAAATATCAGCCTGTGAAAGATTTTTATTTTCTCTAATATAGAAGAATCCACATTTCTGATTTGTAGATATGACTCCCACATGTCTCTTTGCACTACAGTCAATAAATACATAATATGTTGGTATTGTTACATCCTAAAAACTGGAAATTTGGGCACTAGATGGTTTGGATCGATATGTTCATTAACAGTACTTACTTGGAGCCGATGTAGTTGGTGTTTTTTCATTGTATCCTGGAGAGGGAAAAAAATGATTTTGTGTCATACACAAAGAATCCTTTTGCTAGTTTGCTTTTATCATACAGTAGATTTCATCAGATGTCTGGCTTTTTTTTTAGCTCGGTCATACTTCGAAAAAGAGTGCTAAAATATAAACCCTTCCTTAAAGAGCAAATGCTTCCAGAATTTTTCTTTTCTTAAAACTGCTATCACTTAAAAACAGGCAAACATACTAATTTATTTGCATACTGCCTCATGGTAAAGTAAAGGAGACGATAAACATTTGGGACCTTAGCATTACCATTAACATATAGGCTGTTTGGATCCAGGGTATAGATTCCTAGTTTGGTAACATTGCTTGTGTTATTTTTCAACTCCTTATACAAAGCCACTTCATCAAATGGAATGGATGCGAGGTTGCTGGTGTAGGTACAGATTGCATCAACTTTAGTGCTACTTCCACTATCTGCCGAACTGGAAAATACAAAAAGTAAACAATTACACAATTACAATTTATTTTCTTCTTTACATGTGTTATTTGTATTACGTAATTTATGGTTGAAGATGTTTCAAATAATGTATACTACGATGGTCTGAAGATTAAAAAAAACTAAAACAAAACAGAATGTTATTTTGTATTTTTTTCAGTTTCTATTCTTTAGTAACAAAGATTTTTTGGATGTCACAAATCAATATCCCTAAGGGGAATACATGGCTCTACAGCTAAAAAGAACAGTGTCAGGAAAGAACACACAGCTGAACTAGGTAAATTAGGAGGAATATGTTCCTCTAGAGAAATAATCATCTCATAATATTTTGGGAAAATCAGTGTGAATTTTAAGGGGTTCTTCAGTTTAGTAGCAAGGAAAAGAGAGTGTGAGATATTTGAAAAACTCTTTCATCCTCACTGTCAAATGCTGAACAGAAACATTATTATATTATTATATGGTGGCATTATATGTGTGAGGAATTTACGTTTTTTCACCATGTCCTCCACCAGCACTATAATCACTCATGGCAGAGACTGATTGTACATCTTTGTTTACAGTAAGGGATGTTTGTTAGAATTTGGAATACACCTTACCTGAATCCGTTAATCTGACAGCCAGAGTAGGAAGATTTAAGGCTAGTGGTGTTTATCAAATTGTCCAGCTGTAACAGAAATAAGCAAGCATTACAAATCAAGTTCACAAATGGTGGTTTAGCATCATACACATTTATGTAAAGTAGAATTGAGCAACAGTTCTAATTTCTCTGCAGTTTCTCTTACATAGTAACTACATATGTTTTGCCCTCATTCTACTACAAATTAGTAAAAACAAAACTTACCAAATTCACCAAAATAGTCTGAGTGCTGTTGAATTTAGAGGTATTTGGTATTCCTAGATCTGAAGTGTATTGAAGGTTGGTGATAGTGAAATTCATAGTGAAGGGTAATGTCACGCTTGTCGCTGGAACTGTGGCTGAAAAGATAACACATAAAACACCCAAGATTATAGACTTCTGTATAAACCATGTATCAGGTGCAGTAATATATAGATCAGAGCACAAGTTACTGACTCCACAGGGTAGCGCATTAACTGGAAAAAGTACCCCCAAATAATAGAACCCCCACACTTCTCTTTGCACTACAATCAATAAATATATAGTCTTTTGGTATTGTTACATTGTAGAAACTGGAAATTTGGGCACTAGATGGTTTGGATTGATTTGTTAATTAACAGTACTTACTTGGAGCTGATGTAGTTGGTGTTTTTTCATTGTATCCTGGAGAGGGGAAAAATGATTTTATGTCATACACAAAGGTTCCTTTTGCTAGTTTGCTGTTATCATACAGTAGATTTCATCAGATGTCTGGCTTTTTTTTTAGCTCGGTAATACTTCGAAAAAGAGTGCTAAAATATAAACCCTTCCTTAAAGAGCAAATGCTTCCAGAATTTTTCTTTTCTTAAAACTGCTATCACTTAAAAACAGGCAAACATACTAATTTATTTTCATACTGCCTCATGGTAAAGTAAAGGGGATGATAAACATTTGGGACCTTAGCATTACCATTAACATATAGGCTGTTTGGATCCAGGGTATAGATTCCTAGTTTGGTAACATTGCTTGTGTTATTTTTCAACTCCTTATACAAAGCCACTTCATCAAATGGAATGGATGCGAGGTTGCTGGTGTAGGCACAGATTGCATCAACTTTAGTGCTACTTCCACTATCTGCCGAACTGGAAAATACAAAAAGTAAACAATTACACAATTACAATTTATTTTCTTCTTTACATGTGTTATTTGTATTACGTAATTTATGGTTGAAGATGTTTCACATAATGTATACTACGATGGTCTGAAGATTAAAAAAAACTAAAACAAAACAGAATGTTATTTTGTATTTTTTCAGTTTCTATTCTTTAGTAACAAAGATTTTTTGGATGTCACAAATCAATATCCCTAAGGGGAATACATGGCTCTACAGCTAAAAAGAACAGTGTCAGGAAAGAACACACAGCTGAACTAGGTAAATTAGGAGGAATATGTTCCTCTAGAGAAATAATCATCTCATAATATTTTGGGAAAATCAGTGTGAATTTTAAGGGGTTTTTCAGTTGAGTAGCAAGGAAAAGAGAGTGTGAGATATTTGAAAAACTCTTTCATCCTCACTGTCAAATGCTGAAAAGAAACATTATTATATTATTATATGGTGGCATTATACGTGTGAGGAATTTACATTTTTTCACCATGTCCTCCACCAGCACTATAATCACTCATGGTAGAGACTGATTGAACATCTTTGTTTACAGTAAGGGATGTTTGTTAGAATTTGGAATACACCTTACCTGAATCCGTTAATCTGACAGCCAGAGTAGGAAGATTTAAGGCTAGTGGTGTTTATCAAATTGTCCAGCTGTAACAGAAATAAGCAAGCATTACAAATCAAGTTCACAAATGGTGGTTTAGCATCATACACATTTATGTAAAGTAGAATTGAGCAAAAGTTCTAATTTCTCTGCAGTTTCTCTTACATAGTAACTACATATGTTTTGCCCTCATTCTACTACAAATTAGTAAAAACAAAGCTTACCAAATTCACCAAAATAGTCTGAGTGCTGTTGAATTTAGAGGTATTCGGTATTCCTAGATCTGAAGTGTATTGAAGGTTGGTGATAGTGAAATTCATAGTGAAGGGTAATGTGACGCTTGTGGCTGGAACTGTGGCTGAAAAGATAACACATAAAACACCCAATATTATAGACTTCTGTTTAAACCATATATCAGGTGCAGTAATATATAGATCAGAGCACAAGTTACTGACTCCACAGGGTAGCGCATTAACTGGAAAAAGTACTCCCAAATATCAGCCTGTGAAAGATTTTTATTTTCTCTAATATTGAAGAATCCACATTTCTGTATGTAGATATGACTCCCACATGTCTCTTTGCACTACAGTCAATAAATACATAATCTGTTGGTATTGTTACATCCTAGAAACTGAAAATTTGGGCACAAGATGGTTTGGATCGTTATGTTCATTAACAGTACTTACTTGGAGCCGATGTAGTTGGTGTTTTTTCATTGTATCCTGGAGAGGGGAAAAAATGATTTTGTGTCATACACAAAGGCTCCTTTGCTAGTTTGCTTTTATCATACAGTAGATTTCATCAGATGTCTGGCTTTTTTTTTAGCTCGGTCATACTTCGAAAAAGAGTGCTAAAATATAAACCCTTCCTTAAAGAGCAAATGCTTCCAGAATTTTTCTTTTCTTAAAACTGCTATCACTTAAAAACAGGCAAAACATACTAATTTATTTTCATACTGCCTCATGGTAAAGTAAAGGGGATGATAAACATTTGGGACCTTAGCATTACCATTAACATATAGGCTGTTTGGATCCAGGGTATAGATTCCTAGTTTGGTAACATTGCTTGTGTTATTTTTCAACTCCTTATACAAAGCCACTTCATCAAATGGAATGGATGCGAGGTTGCTGGTGTAGGTACAGATTGCATCAACCTTAGTGCTACTTCCACTATCTGCCGAACTGGAAAATACAAAAAGTAAACAATTACACAATTACAATTTATTTTCTTCTTTACATGTGTTATTTGTATTACGTAATTTATGGTTGAAGATGCTTCAAATAATGTATACTACGATGGTCTGAATATTAAAAAAAACAAACAAAACAAAACAGAATGTTATTTTGTATTTTTTTCAGTTTCTATTCTTTAGTAACAAAGATTTTTTGGATGTCACAAATCAATATCCCTAACGGGAATACATGGCTCTACAGCTAAAAAGAACAGTGTCAGGAAAGAACACACAGCTGAACTCGGTAAATTAGGAGGAATTTGTTCCTCTAGAGAAATAATCATCTCATAATATTTTGGGAAAATCAGTGTGAATTTTAAGGGGTTCTTCAGTTTAGTAGCAAGGAAAAGAGAGTGTGAGATACTTGAAAAACTCTTTCATCCTCACTGTCAAATGCTGAAAAGAAACATTATTATATTATTATATGGTGGCATTATATGTGTGAGGAATTTACATTTTTTCACCATGTCCTCCACCAGCACTATAATCACTCATGGCAGAGACTGATTGAACATCTTTGTTTACAGTAAGGGATGTTTCTTAGAATTTGGAATACACCTTACCTGAATCCGTTAATCTGACAGCCAGAGTAGGAAGATTTAAGGCTAGTGGTGTTTATCAAATTGTCCAGCTGTAACAGAAATAAGTAAGCATTACAAATCAAGTTCACAAATGGTGGTTTAGCATCATACACATTTATGTAAAGTAGAATTGAGCAAAAGTTCTAATTTCTCTGCAGTTTCTCTTACATAGTAACTACATCTGTTTTGCCCTCATTCTACTACAAATTAGTAAAAACAAAGCTTACCAAATTCACCAAAATAGTCTGAGTGCTGTTGAATTTAGAGGTATTCGGTATTCCTAGATCTGAAGTGTATTGAAGGTTGGTGATAGTGAAATTCATAGTGAAGGGTAATGTGACGCTTGTGGCTGGAACTGTGGCTGAAAAGATAACACATAAAACACCCAATATTATAGACTTCTGTTTAAACCATATATCAGGTGCAGTAATATATAGATCAGAGCACAAGTTACTGACTCCACAGGGTAGTGCATTAACTGGAAAAAGTACCCCCAAATATCAGCCTGTGAAAGATTTTTATTTTCTCTAATATTGAAGAATCCACATTTCTGTATGTAGATATGACTCCCACATGTCTCTTTGCACTACAGTCAATAAATACATAATCTGTTGGTATTGTTACATCCTAGAAACTGGAAATTTGGGCACTAGATGGTTTGGATCGTTATGTTCATTAACAGTACTTACTTGGAGCCGATGTAGTTGGTGTTTTTTCATTGTATCCTGGAGAGGTAAAAAAATGATTTTGTGTCATACACAAAGGCTCCTTTTGCTAGTTTGCTTTTATCATACAGTAGATTTCATCAGATGTCTGGCTTTTTTTTTAGCTCGGTCATACTTCGAAAAAGAGTGCTAAAATATAAACCCTTCCTTAAAGAGCAAATGCTTCCAGATTTTTTCTTTTCTTAAAACTGCTATCACTTAAAAACAGGCAAACATACTAATTTATTTTCATACTGCCTCATGGTAAAGTAAAGGAGACGATAAACATTTGGGACCTTAGCATTACCATTAACATATAGGCTGTTTGGATCCAGGGTATAGATTCCTAGTTTGGTAACATTGCTTGTGTTATTTTTCAACTCCTTATACAAAGCCACTTCATCAAATGGAATGGATGCGAGGTTGCTGGTGTAGGCACAGATTGCATCAACTTTAGTGCTACTTCCACTATCTGCCGAACTGGAAAATACAAAAAGGAAACAATTACACAATTACAATTTATTTTCTTCTTTACATGTGTTATTTGTATTACGTAATTTATGGTTGAAGATGTTTCAAATAATGTATACTACGATGGTCTGAAGATTAAAAAAAACTAAAACAAAACAGAATGTTATTTTGTATTTTTTCAGTTTCTATTCTTTAGTAACAAAGATTTTTTGGATGTCACAAATCAATATCCCTAAGGGGAATACATGGCTCTACAGCTAAAGAGAACAGTGTCAGGAAAGAACACACAGCTGAACTAGGTAAATTAGGAGGAATATGTTCCTCTAGAGAAATAATCATCTCATAATATTTTGGGAAAATCAGTGTGAATTTTAAGGGGTTTTTCAGTTGAGTAGCAAGGAAAAGAGAGTGTGAGATATTTGAAAAACTCTTTCATCCTCACTGTCAAATGCTGAAAAGAAACATTATTATATTATTATATGGTGGCATTATACGTGTGAGGAATTTACATTTTTTCACCATGTCCTCCACCAGCACTATAATCACTCATGGTAGAGACTGATTGAACATCTTTGTTTACAGTAAGGGATGTTTCTTAGAATTTGGAATACACCTTACCTGAATCCGTTAATCTGACAGCCAGAGTAGGAAGATTTAAGGCTAGTGGTGTTTATCAAATTGTCCAGCTGTAACAGAAATAAGCAAGCATTACAAATCAAGTTCACAAATGGTGGTTTAGCATCATACACATTTATGTAAAGTAGAATTGAGCAAAAGTTCTAATTTCTCTGCAGTTTCTCTTACATAGTAACTACATATGTTTTGCCCTCATTCTACTACAAATTAGTAAAAACAAATCTTACCAAATTCACCAAAATAGTCTGAGTGCTGTTGAATTTAGAGGTATTCGGTATTCCTAGATCTGAAGTGTATTGAAGGTTGGTGATAGTGAAATTCATAGTGAAGGGTAATGTGACGCTTGTGGCTGGAACTGTGGCTGAAAAGATAACACATAAAACACCCAATATTATAGACTTCTGTTTAAACCATATATCAGGTGCAGTAATATATAGATCAGAGCACAAGTTACTGACTCCACAGGGTAGCGCATTAACTGGAAAAAGTACTCCCAAATATCAGCCTGTGAAAGATTTTTATTTTCTCTAATATAGAAGAATCCACATTTCTGTATGTAGATATGACTCCTACATGTCTCTTTGCACTACAGTCAATAAATACATAATCTATTGGTAGTGTTACATCCTAGAAACTGAAAATTTGGGCACTAGATGGTTTGGATCGTTATGTTCATTAACAGTACTTACTTGGAGCCGATGTAGTTGGTGTTTTTTCATTGTATCCTGGAGAGGGGAAAAAATGATTTTGTGTCATACACAAAGGCTCCTTTTGCTAGTTTGCTTTTATCATACAGTAGATTTCATCAGATGTCTGGCTTTTTTTTTAGCTCGGTCATACTTCGAAAAAGAGTGCTAAAATATAAACCCTTCCTTAAAGAGCAAATGCTTCCAGAATTTTTCTTTTCTTAAAACTGCTATCACTTAAAAACAGGCAAAACATACTAATTTATTTGCATACTGCCTCATGGTAAAGTAAAGGAGACGATAAACATTTGGGACCTTAGCATTACCATTAACATATAGGCTGTTTGGATCCAGGGTATAGATTCCCAGCTTGGTAACATTGCTTGTGTTATTTTTCAACTCCTTATACAAAGCCACTTCATCAAATGGAATGGATGCGAGGTTGCTGGTGTAGGCACAGATTGCATCAACCTTAGTGCTACTTCCACTATCTGCCGAACTGGAAAATACAAAAAGTAAACAATTACACAATTACAATTTATTTTCTTCTTTACATGTGTTATTTGTATTACGTAATTTATGGTTGAAGATGCTTCAAATAATGTATACTACGATGGTCTGAATATTAAAAAAAACAAACAAAACAAAACAGAATGTTATTTTGTATTTTTTTCAGTTTCTATTCTTTAGTAACAAAGATTTTTTGGATGTCACAAATCAATATCCCTAACGGGAATACATGGCTCTACAGCTAAAAAGAACAGTGTCAGGAAAGAACACACAGCTGAACTAGGTAAATTAGGAGGAATATGTTCCTCTAGAGAAATAATCATCTCATAATATTTTGGGAAAATCAGTGTGAATTTTAAGGGGTTCTTCAGTTTAGTAGCAAGGAAAAGAGAGTGTGAGATATTTGAAAAAC
Source organism: Spea bombifrons (assembly GCF_027358695.1). Lineage (NCBI taxonomy): Eukaryota > Metazoa > Chordata > Amphibia > Anura > Pelobatidae > Spea > Spea bombifrons. The sequence goes on from NC_071087.1 coordinate 62,044,595, forward strand.
TCTTTCATCCTCACTGTCAAATGCTGAAAAGAAACATTATTATATTATTATATGGTGGCATTATATGTGTGAGGAATTTACATTTTTTCACCATGTCCTCCACCAGCACTATAATCACTCATGGCAGAGACTGATTGAACATCTTTGTTTACAGTAAGGGATGTTTCTTAGAATTTGGAATACACCTTACCTGAATCCGTTAATCTGACAGCCAGAGTAGGAAGATTTAAGGCTAGTGGTGTTTATCAAATTGTCCAGCTGTAACAGAAATAAGCAAGCATTACAAATCAAGTTCACAAATGGTGGTTTAGCATCATACACATTTATGTAAAGTAGAATTGAGCAAAAGTTCTAATTTATCTGCAGTTTCTCTTACATAGTAACTACATATGTTTTGCCCTCATTCTACTACAAATTAGTAAAAACAAAGCTTACCAAATTCACCAAAATAGTCTGAGTGCTGTTGAATTTAGAGGTATTCGGTATTCCTAGATCTGAAGTGTATTGAAGGTTGGTGATAGTGAAATTCATAGTGAAGGGTAATGTGACGCTTGTGGCTGGAACTGTGGCTGAAAAGATAACACATAAAACACCCAATATTATAGACTTCTGTTTAAACCATATATCAGGTGCGGTAATATATAGATCAGAGCACAAGTTACTAACTCCACAGGGTAGCGCATTAACTGGAAAAAGTACTCCCAAATATCAACCTGTGAAAGATTTTTATTTTCTCTAATATAGAAGAATCCACATTTCTGTATGTAGATATGACTCCCACATGTCTCTTTGCACTACAGTCAATAAATATATAATCTATTGGTATTGTTACATCCTAGAAACTGGAAATTTGGGCACTAGATGGTTTGGATCGATTTGTTCATTAACAGTACTTACTTGGAGCCGATGTAGTTGGTGTTTTTTCATTGTATCCTGGAGAGGGAAAAAATGAATTTGTGTCATACACAAAGGCTCCTTTTGCTAGTTTGCTGTTATCATACAGTAGATTTCATCAGATGTCTGTTTTTTTTTTTTTAGCTCGGTCATACTTCGAAAAAGAGTGCTAAAATATAAACCCTTCCTTAGAGAGCAAATGCTTCCAGAATTTTTCTTTTCTTAAAACTGCTATCACTTAAAAACAGGCAAAACATACTAATTTATTTGCATACTGCCTCATGGTAAAGTAAAAGAGATGATAAACATTTGGGACCTTAGCATTACCATTAACATATAGGCTGTTTGGATCCAGGGTATAGATTCCTAGTTTGGTAACATTGCTTGTGTTATTTTTCAACTCCTTATACAAAGCCACTTCATCAAATGGAATGGATGCGAGGTTGCTGGTGTAGGTACAGATTGCATCAACTTTAGTGCTACTTCCGCTATCTGCCGAACTGGAAAACAGAAAAAAATAAGCAATTACTATATTTTCTCTTGGGTGATCAAGCCCCATGTGTCCAGCTGCACAACGGGGAAGTCTCAGCCTCCATAGGCAATTGCTGGGAGCACTGCTATATGTAAATACACTCCTAACTGTATCCACATATGAAACAAGTGGTATACAAACTTGAGTTGTATTACTTCACTCTGTCCTTACTGTAGCTCCTAACTAGGGAAAAAGCTAACATTAGAAGTAGCTGTCACGTCGTTGGATCTGGATCCAGATAGCTGTGTGTTCACTGCCGTCCGCGGGTTCCACAGGCTGGTAATGCCAGCAGGGGCACCAGTGACGCGTAGCAGAAGTCTTGCTCGTGACACGCGGTGGGGGTGGGGCTTGGTAGGTGCCAGATTTTAAAACCCGTAACTGAACCTGGTCCTGCTTATCTGTGTTTGGAATTTGGAATTCATGTTTGCTGGTATTGACCCTTGGCTTGCCTGACTACTCTTCTGCTTAGAGATTCTGTTCCTGTATTACCCTATTTGTGTACCGTCCCTGGCTTGTCTGACTACCTGTGCTTTGTACAGACCTTTAGCTTGTATGAATACCTGTTTACTGTATGAAACCTTGCTACATCTGACCATCCTTTCCCCATTAAAGCCTGGAATACTGTATCCTCCATCAGTGATTCCAGCCTGCAGGTTACCTATACAGGTTTCTGGATCATTTAAGTCCCTATCCGCTTAGTATTTAGCTAATTGTAATTGTAGCATTGTAGAATCTTTAGTGAAAGTTGCTACTATAAATAGGCCATTACAGAAAAAGAAGAGACTTCTGAGGCCCCAAAAGCTTCTGTGACTTTACAGAGGTTTTATGTTGGCACAATAAAAAGTTCTTACGTGAATCCTGAAATATGACACTCAGGATATGAAGATGCCAAGCTTGTATTATTCATTACACCATCCAACTGAAACAGAAAAGCCTTATTAGTAGAATAATTAATTATTTAGAACTATGTAGCTTGCTACAACTAGGATTTACAATTTAGTAAATTATTTTTCAATGCTCACAAATGTTTTCACATTAACTGCTAGTTAAGAAGCTTTCAAAATAATTGAACGAAACACTATAACTATACACAAGTCAAGGAACTAACTAACTAAAACAAGTCAAAGAAAATAAGTGAACAACATACAGAAAAGTAGAGCCTTTGAATCATTTAAAGGCTGGATAACTCACCAAATCAGCCATGATACGTTGAGTGCTATTGTATTTCTCGGAATTCTCAATCCCCAGGTCCTGAGTATATGTGAGGTTGGTCAAGGTGAAGTTCAAGGTGAAACTAGACACTGGCAAAGTAACTGTAATGGGTCGTATAGCTATGAAATTATAAAGAATTGTTTAAATAAACATCATACTACACTTCAGTACATTTTTTGTGTGCATAGATAGTGACATTAAAAAAACATGATAGGTTGACTTACTTGTTGATGGTGGGCTTTCATTATAACCTGAAATAAAAAAACACATTGGATGCTAATAATTATAATTTTTATATTTTTTTTCTTTATACTGCTATTTTGAAGTTGTTGTTTTATGTTGTCAAAATAATGCATTTCAAAGTTTTAGATAATATAGTTACCGTCAATATAAAGGCTGGAGCTATCAAGAAGGTATTTATCCAGGTTTTTGATGCCATTTGTTAAAGTACTGAAGTCTTTGTACACGACCTGTTTGTCAAATGCCTGTCCAGCTGAGTTGTTTATGTAAGAGCACACAGAGTTGATGCTAAAGGTGTTGGAGACATTCCCAGGTCTGGAAAACATCAACAAATACATTTACCCTAAATTGTAGTAAAAATGTATTCTGACTTAGTCCCTTTATTTTTTCAAAAAGATAAGTTAGAATAAATTTACACCAGAATGTAGAAAAATATTCTCTATTTTTTGCACCAAGCAGGAATAAATTGGCACTCAAGGTACTCAAAGACACAGACACCACTAGTCCAAATAGGTGAGGCTATAGTCAAGCCCACCTCTTTGCCTCCTACACAGTCCATAAAAAATAGAATACTCTACTTTGGAAAACTGTACCTGGCACAGTAGAGGCTGAATCATATACACTACATATGAAAATAAGATTATCTAGGTTTCTGTGACACTGCTCTCTCCTGGTTCACATGCTACCTTTCTGATCATACCTTCAGAGTCTCCCTCTCTAGTAACACTTAATCTCCCCTTCCACTCTCAGTCTGTGTACCCCAAGGATCAGTTATAGGACCCCTTCTGTTCTCACTTTACACTACCTCACTTGGCAAACTAATCTCAACCTTTGGCTTTCAATACCACCTGTATGATGATAACACCCAGATCTACTTATCCACTGTTAATCTGTCTAACTTTCTCTTAGATCATGTAACTAACTGTATTGTCTCTGTCCCTAACTGGATGTCTGCACAATTGCTGAAACGCAATCTCTCCAAAACCAAACTTCTTATCTTCCTTCCCTCTAATGCTAACATTCTTTGCGACAATATTTGTTAACGTCAATGGTGCTATTTTCTCCTTGTCCCCTCAGGCTCACTGTCTTACTGTCACTCTTGACTCTGACCTCTCATTCACCCCCCACAACTGTCTCAGAAAAACTGTCATCTTCATCTTAAAAACATTGCCCGAATTTATCCATTCCCAACATTAAGGCTCTTGTTCATGCCTTCATTATCTTCCACCTTGCCTATTGTTAGCTGGTCTTCTTTATACCTATCTCTCCCCTCTATAATCCACCATGAATGCTGCTGCCAGACTTATGGTCCTCACCCATTTCTTTACAACAGTCCTCCCCTCCCTTTAGTGACTCCCTGTGCGCTTCAGAATTCATTGAAAAATTCTGACTCTTGCTTTCAAAGTCCTTCAAACTCACATCTCCTCACTCATGTCCAAATCCACTCCTAACAGGTCTGTTCACTCATCCTATGATCTCCATCTGTCCTGTGCTCTGATTTCTAGTTCTCATGCACACTTCCAAGATTTCTCAAGTGCTGCCCCATCCTCGGGAATGCCCTTCCCTGGCCTACCTCCTGCTGTTGTTGCATCAAAAAATCCACATGAACCACTTCTTTAAGGACATGCTTACAAGTTAACATCCTTCCGCTCATATTCATTTAGTTTACCTCTCCTAGTCCCTCTCCTGCAATACAAGTGTGGCTGGTCCATCCCTAACAGTGGCACTTTTTACTTCTTGTGTAATGCACCCTAACTCCATGTTATGTTTACCCATTGTACAGCACTACGGAATATGATGGCACTATATAAAACAATAATTAATAATGACATCACACAATTTTTTTTTACGTGGCAGCAGTTACATTTAGAAAGGCATGGCTATTTGGTTCCTGGAACTTCTTCCATAATGCTCAAAAAGTAACTAATGTTGTAGGAAAATATTCACACTTGCACAACATGTAAGCAAGGCAGATCATACCTGAATGTAAGATCATGACAGCCGGTAAATGCCAGTCCTATACTGCTATTTTTCAAAACTGGATTAATCTGTTAATAAAAAAGTGTATAACATTATTAAGAAATATAGTTTAAGAAATTCCCTCCTGTTAGCCCTTTTTTAAGAAAAGATCATTTTTATATTAGCACTCTGTTTCACATTCCTTACCAGAGACATCAGAATAGCTGACATTGTAATGTAAATTTCAGAGGACGGGTCTTCAAACAGGGAATTATAGGTCACATTAACCAAGGTCAAGTTGAAAGTGAAATCCAGTTTTGGAGACTCTGTTGTTACTGCAACAGCTAACAGAAAGTCGATAGCATGATTAAATGGCATATGTTCTATCTTAAACTGTACTCCACTAATCAGCATTTTTATGTACAAGATAGAAGAAAAAAATAAACATTTTAATGTAGTCTGTGTTCTTCACCCCAGGGAAGTGATAATGGACTATCTGACCTTAAAGGAACAGCCCCAGCTCCAGACCATCAGGCCTTCAGAAGACATCGTCTTGAGCACTTTTGTCTGCTTGGATCAGTGGCAGGAAAGTGGTCATACTGATATCAATGGGAGTACTTTCTACACATGTACAGGTGGCAATGTGTTTTTAGACCCCTTGGAGCACATTCACTTTGGAAAGCAAGCAGGGTGTTGGGCAGAGCACATATGTAAGTTTAGGATGCTGGGGATGAGGAAAGAGGCCACAATTCTACACACTCCCTCTATGTATTTGTTAGGAGACACAAACTGTAAAGGGGACACTCAGCTGTCATATGCATTAGAGCAACTTTTTAAGAAAATTATAAACAGTATACAAGGATTGTCACAAATTTGGCCATGTAAAATGAATATGAGGATTGTCCCTGGCCCCATTAACTTTGAAGACAGGAACTTAAATATATCACTCCCAGTGACATAATGTCACAATAAATTAGACACAATAAAGTGGGCATAACATTTTATGATATGATTTTTCTGTTTAAATGACCATATTGACTTACTGGTGTTCCCTTGAGTTGTCACAGACGTTGTACTAACAGTGGTAACTGATATTCCTGTGGTAGTGGCATTGGTGAGTGGACTCTCTTTGGTACTTTTTTCTACAGTTACAGCAAGAAAGCATGTAAATTACATGTCTCTGTACAGCATGTCTTACATACAGTAATGTCGTTAACATTTTAGAAGCACTGACTATACTGACCTGTAGATGTGACTAGAATGGTTGTGGTGGTAAATGGTGTTGCTGTGGCATTTGCTTCATTGGGTTGCTCCACCGGTATTTTGGTAACTGGGACTATAGTCTCTTCATCTGCGTAAAGGTAAACATAACAAATACACCTTAAAAAATTACAGCAATCTATTATTACTGTAAATCATGCAATACAAATAAGCAGAATATCTGAAGAACAACTGTGCTGTAGACACCAGTATATTTAATGCATCTGATTTACTGGTGTCCCAAATCACAAACAATAGAATGGTGGACTATGTTCCATGCATGGGTGAGGGTAAACAGGTCATTTTAATATTGCTGTAACTGATGCTGTTTTTGTGTGCTTGTGCTTCGTGGCAGCTGCACTTTTTTCTGCATTTATAAATCGTAATCATAAATTAAAAATCTTGATGATAAGTGAACTGTACTACAGTGATGGTGATGCAGCTGAAACTGGTGGTATAGTACTTAATCCAGTAGTATATTCTGGACTAGGTTGACTAGGTTTAGGGGGCATCAGCCATTTTGGAACATAACAGGGAGCCTATCATCATGTTGGGTGATCAGGTTACTGGTAGCGCCATTGTTCATGATGTAATCTTGACTGATGCAGTTCTATTACATTGGGATGCAATGGCTGATTTATTTTCTAGATTATGTTGTAACTGGTAATAATGTGCCTGATGTTTCTAAGATGATTACTATCAGAATGATGAAGCTACTTTAACTGCTACAGTTGTATCAGAAGCTGACGTTAACACAGTTAGCGCAGGTGTGCTTGACACCGCTGTTTTGAAATGTTCTGTTGCACTTTTCGCTGAAGTTGAACTTCTAGTTGTTGAAGCTAATGAGATTATTCTTGAAGATGTTAAAAGTGGAAAGATTGTAGTTGGTACTGTTGTAACAGGGGCAGTTTTAGATGCCGCCGTTAACTGTGAAAGTTATACTTGTTGAAGTTGCTGTACCTGGTATAGACATGCTTGAAGAATATGTTAATACAATATTGTGTCCCAATCCTTTATTTTGTGTTATCAATGCACATAGAACATGATTTGTGTATGCGGATTCGTAGAGGGTTTTAACTGCAAATGCATTCATTTTGGTGGCAAATGTAGATATGTTAAACATATTTGATAATATATGAGATTATAAAAAATACAAGAGCCCAGTGTTTTTATAGCCCCTTCCAAACATTTTAGTAAAAAACCTTTATTCATCTAGTTTGGCTTCTTTTGGTTTTTGACTAATTAAGTTAAATCAAAATGTCCAAAATCTGTATTAACATGTTATACTAATATGATATCTAAAATCATTTTATTTTAATTGGTGTGACAGATATGACAGAGAACAATATTGCCACAAACATATACAGTAGTAAAGTTTTTCATGTTATTATTTGTTTTCATTTTAATTCACAAAAGCGTTCTGGCAATTTGTTATCCTTAAAGAAAACCAAACATAGCAAATTGTTGTAGAAACTGTGGTCTTGCTTTTGGTAGTTGGTACAATTGTTGATGAGATTGCAACTGAAAATTTTAATACATTTGACAATATATCTATGACACAGAAATTTTGTTTGTTTTTAAATGGGAAAAAAGTCACTGTTACATCTCTTAGCAAAAGGTAGCATATGAACTTTTGGTAGGTTTTTCCAATATATATATATATATATATATATATATATATATATATAGTGCCTGCTTTTGGGAAGGAAAATAAGGGGGTATAATTACATTATGAAGTATTCTTGCTGAATTAATTTTGACAGAATAATGTTAGAAAACATAAAATGTATTTAAGAATAAATGTTAACAAGAAGCAATTTCAAAAAACAAAATAAAAACCTAAATAAGAACCAGAGGTTGTGATCTAAAGTAAGACGTGAATAATGGATGTCATTTGTATTGATGTACTATTTTTAGGGAACAAACCATCATTAACTTAAATAAATGATAATATACTAGTTAAAAGAAAGTACTAACAATTCTGTGATGGCTACAAAACATTATTTTGATTTCCAAATCATTTTTAGATAGGGAATAAGTTGATTCATCATTGCTCACTCAAAAATAATTGAGTGTGATCACAACCAATGGCATAGCTTGGAAACATACCCTCTAGATATTTAATATGCAAAAGTTGCTTTAACCGTGTGACCATATCACATCACTATCAGGAATGTGTATGGTTTAAGTGGTGATCCAAATTTTAATGAGTATGATTAGTGCCAATGCCAAAGTTTGGGAAACCAATATGTTTGGATCTACCTTTGTAGTTTTTTTTATCCAAAAGCATTTAATCACATCGCTGGTCTCACCTTTTGTTATTACTGGATATGTTGTGGCAATAGTTGTTCTTAGACTTGTCATGGGAGAACTAGTTGTTGGAACAGTGGCTGTGGTTGGTAATGTAGTTTTTGAGGATATAGTGCTTGTTACTGTTGATTCATCTGTTGTTGCTATCATTGCTGTTACTGGAGTTGTGGTTGATTCACCTGTTGTTAAAGCTACTGTTGTTACTGGAGCTGTGGTTGTAGTAGCAGTTGTTCTGATTGGAGCAGTTGTTGAATACACTGTTGTTGGAACAGTGCTCGTAGTTGTTGGTGCAGTCGTTGAAGTTGCTATCTGTGTTGTTGTTCCTAGAATTGTGGTTGATTCAGGTGTTGTTGATGCCACTGCTGTTGTTAATGGAGTTGTGTTTGTAGCAGCAGTTGCGGTAGTGTCTGTAGCAGCTGTTGAAAGCACTGTGGTTGTAGTTGTTGGTGCAGTGGTGGAAGTTGCTATCTGTGTGGCTGTTCCAGAAGTTGTGGTTGTTGCAGCAGTTGTTAAAGCTGCTGTTGTTGTTGTAGTTGCTGCAACAGTTGTTGAGAGCACTGTTGTTGGAAGAGTAGTGGTTGTTGGTGGAATTGTTGAAGTTGCTATTTGTGTTGTGGGTAATTCAGCTGCTGTTGATGCCAATGTTGTTGTGGTTGTAGCGGCAGTTGTAGTTTCTGCAGAACTTGTTGAAAGCTCTGTTGTTGGAACAGAGTATGTAGTTGTTGGTGCAGTCACTGAAGTTGCTATCATTGTTGTTGTTATTGGAGTTGTGGTTGTTGCAACAGTTGTTGAAAGCACTATTGTTGGAACAGTATTAGTTGTTGGGGCAGTTGGTAAAGTTGCTATTGTTGTTGTTTCTGGAGTTGTGGTTGATTCAGCTGTTGTTGATGCTACTGTTGTTGTTACTGGAGCTGTGGTTGTAGTAGCGGTTGTAGTTGTTGCAGCAGTTGTTGAAAGCACTGTTGTCGGAAAAGTGGTTGTAGTTGTTGGTGCAGTTGTTGAGGTTCCTATCTGTGTTGTCGTTTCTGGAGTTGTGGTTCGAACAGCTTTTGTTAATGCCACTGTTGTTGTTATTGGAGCGGTGGTTGTAGCAGCAGTAGTTGTTGTTGCTGGTGGAGTAGTTGAAGTTGTTATCGGTGTTGTTGTTAATGGAGTTGTTGTTAATTCAGCTGTTGTCGCTGCAACAGTTGTTGAAAGCAATGTTGTTGGGACAGTAGTGGCTGTTGGTGCAGTTGTTGAAGTTACAATTGTTGTTGTTATTGGAGTTTTGGTTGATTCACCTGTTGTTGATGCTACTGTTGATACTGGAGCTGTGGCTGTAGTAGCAGTTGTAGTTGTTGCAGCCGTTGTTGAAAATACTGTTGTTGGAGCAGTGATTATTGTTGTTGGTGGACTAATTGAGGTTGCAATCATTGTTGTTACTGGAATTGAGGTTAATTCAGCTGTTGTTGATGCTACTGTTGTTGTAACCAGAGCTGTGGTTGTACTAGCAGTTGTACTTGTTGCAGTAGTCGTTGAAAGCACTGTTGTTGGAACACTGGTTGGAGTTGTTGGTGCAATTGTCGAAGTTGCTATCATTGTTGTTACTGGAGCTGTGGTGGTAGTAGCAGTTGTAGCTGTTGCAGAAGTTGTTGGAAGCAGTGTTGTTGTTTCTAGAGTTGTAGTTGATTCAGCTGTTGTTGGTGCCACTGTTGTTGTTACTGGAGCTGTGGTTCTAGTAGTGGTTGTAGTTGTTACAGCAGTTGTTGAAGGTATTGTTGTTGGAACAGTGGTTGAAGTTGTTAGTGCACTTGTTGAAGTTGCTATCTGTGTTGTTGTTCGTGGAGTTGATTCAGCTTTTGTTGATGCTGCTGTTGTTGTTACTGGAGCTGTGGTTGTAGTTGTTGCAGCAGTTGTTGAAAGCACTGTTGATGGAACAGTGGTTGTAGTTGTTGGTGCAGTTGTTGAAGTTGCTATCATTGTTGTTACCGGAGCTGTGGTTGTAGTAGCAGTTGTTGATGCTGCTGTTGTTGTTACTAGAGCTGTTGCAGAAGTTGTAGCTGTTGCAGAACTTGTTGGAAGCAGTGTTGTTGTTCCTAGAGTTGTAGTTGATTCAGCTGTTGTTGGTGCCACTGTTGTTGTTACTGGAGCTGTGGTTGTAGTAGCGGCTGTAGTTGTTGCAGGTGTTGTTGACAGCAAAGTTGTTGGAACACTGGTTGTAGTTGTTGGTGCAGTTGTTGACGTTGCTATTGTTGTTGTTACTGGAGCTGTTGTTGTAGTAGCAGTTGTAGTTGTTGCAGGAGTTGTTGAAAGCACTGTTGTTGGAAAAGTGGTTGTAGTTGTTGGTGCTGTTGTTGAAAGCAAAGTTGTTGGAACACTGGTTGTAGTTGTTGGTGCAGTTGTTGAAGTTGCTATTATTGTTGTTGTTACTGGAGTTGTGGCTGATTCAGGTGTTGTTGAAGTTGCTATTGTTGTTGTTACCGGAGCTGTTGTTGTAGTAGCAGTTGTAGTTGTTGCAGGAGTTGTTGAAAGCACTGTTGTTGGAACAGTGGTTGTAGTTGTTGGTGCTTTTGTTGAAGTTGATATCTGTGTTGTCATTCCTGGAGTTGTAGTTGATTCTGCTGTTGTTGATACTGCTGTTGTTGTTACTGGAGCTGTGGTTGTAGAAGTGGTAACAGTTGGTGCAGCAGTAGTTGAAGGTACTGTTGTTGGAACAGTGTTTGTAGTTGTTGTTGCACTTGTTAAAGTTGCTATCGTTGTTGTTACTGGAGTTGTTGTTGATTCAGGTGTTGTTGATGCCACTGTTGTTAATGGAGTTATGGTTGTAGCAGCAGTTCTTGCTGCAGAAGTTGTTGAAAGCATTGTTGATGGAACAGTGGTTGTAGTTGTTGTTGCAGTAGTTGAAGTTGCTATCTGTGTTGTTGTTACTGGAGTTGTGATTGTCGCAGCAGTTGTTGATGCTGCTGTTGTCGTTGTAGTTGCTGTAACAGCTGTTGAAAGCACTGTTGTTGGAACAGTAGTAGTAGTTGGTGCAGTTGTTGAAGTTACTATTGTTGTTACTGGAGTTGTGGTTGATTCAGCTGTTGTTGATGCTACTGTTGTTACCGGAACTGTGGTTGTAGTAGCAGTTGTACTTGTTGCAGCAGTTGTTGGAACACTGATTGTAGTTGTTGGTGCAGTTGTTGAAGTTGCTATCATTGTTGTCGTTCCTGGAGTTGTAGTTGATTCTGCTGTTGTTGATGCTGCCATTGTTGTTACTGGAGCTGTTGTTGTAGTAGTTGTTGAAGTTTGTGCAGCAGTTGTTGAAGGCATTGTTGTTAGAACAGTGTTTGTAGTTGTTGGTGCGCTCGTTGAAGTTGCTATTGTTGTTGTTGTTAATGGAGTTGTGGTTGAAGCAGCAGTTGTTGAAAGCAATGTTGTTGAAACAGTGGTTGTAGTTTTTGGTGCATTTGTTGAAAGCTCTGTTGTTTGAGCAGCGGTAGTAGTTGTTGGTACAGTTCTTGAAGTTCCTATCATTGTTGTTACTGGAGCTGTGGTTGATTCAGCTGTTGTTAATGCTGCTGTTGTTGTTACCGGAGCTGTGGTTATAGAAGCAGTTGTAGTTGTTGCAGGAGTTGTTGAAAGCACTGTTGTTGGAACAGTGGTTTTAGCTGTTGGTGCAGTTGTTGAAGTTGCTATCTGTGTTGTCATTACTGGAATTGTGGTTGATTCAACTGTTGTTGATGCTGCTGTTGTTACTGGAGCAGTGGTTGTAGTAGCAGTTGTAGTTGTTACAGCAGCTGTTGAAAGCACTGTTGTTGGAACAGTGGTTGTAGTTGTTGGTGCAGTTTCAATCTGTGCTGGTGATGCTGCTGTTGTTGCTAATGGAGTTGTGGTTATAGCAGCAGTTGGTGTAGTTGCTGCAGCTGTTGTTGAAAGCTGTGTTGTTTGAACAGTGGTAGTAGTTGTTGGTGCAGTTGTTGAAGTTTCTATTGTTGTTGTTAATGGAGTTGTGGTTGTAGCAGCAGTTGTAGTTGCTGCAACAGTTGTTAAAAGCACTGTTGTGGGAATTGTGGTAGTAGCTGTTGGTGCAGTTTTTGAAGTTTCTATTGTTGTTGTTAATGGAGTTGTGGTTGTAGCAGCAGTTGTTGTAGTTGCTGCAACAGTTGTTAAAAGCACTGTTGTGGGAATAGTGGTTGTAGTCGTTCGTGCAGTAGTTGAAGTTGGTATGTGGGTTGTTACTGGGGTTGTGGTTGTTGTAGCAGTTGTTGATGCTGCTGTTTTCGTTGTAGTTGCTGCATCAATTGTTGAAAGCACTGCTGTTGGAACAGTAATAGTTGTTGGTGCAGTTGTTGAAGTTGCAATTGTTGTTAGTGGAGATGTGGTTGATTCAGCTGTTGATGGAACAGTGGTTGTAGATCTTGCTGCAGTTGTTGAAGTTGCTATTATTGTTGTTGTCACTGGAGTTGTGGTTGATTTAGATATTGTTGATGCCACTGTTGTTGTTAATGGAGCTGTGTGTGCTTCTTCAATAATATAGGAAAAGAGATTTTGTATGTACATTCCAGACATGAAAAGGTAGATTCCCTCCATAAAGCCCCAAGATTTCCATTTCCGCCATGACGATGGACAGTAATACTTGCAAAGTTGTACTTACAAACTGACTATGTATTTGATTTTTTTAAGACAATTCTCAAACCTGCTCTATAAGTCTAGCTATGTATATATCTTCCCTGTAATTTTCAATGCATACTGTATCACCTTATACCTCTATCAGAAGACCTGTATGATAGGACATACACACTGTTTGGAAGAAAAATACTAGTACTTTAGAAAACACCTTTCAATCATGCATAAAATAACATTATTGTTTCTTGCTTTATTTAATGTGAATATTTTCTCTCTAGAAATGAATACAAAGCATAATTTGCATGGAAATTCAGACTTACCTGTGGTGCTTTGTGTAGTCAATAATGTTGTTGTGTTTACAGGAGACTGGTTTACTGGATTTTCTGTGACTGGCTGTATAACCGGCTCAGTTACTGTTAAACATATTTGATAACACATGAGATTATAACAAATACAAGAGCCCAGTGTTTTTATAGCCCTTTCCAAACATTTTGGTAAAAAAACCTTTATTCATCTAGATTTGCTTGTTTTTCTTTTTGACTAATTAAATTCAATCAAAAAATCAAAAATCTGTATTAATATGTAATACTAATATGACATCTAAAATCAATTTATTTTAATTGGTGTGACTGTTGTTTTACAGTGTTTAAAAGTTGACATACTACCACAAACATATACTGTGGTAAATTTTTCCAAGGTATCATGTTATTATTTGTTTTCATTTGAATTCACAAAAGTCTTATGGCAATTTGTAACCTTTTCCAGATAAAATATTGGAAATATATGTAATAAGAACATACCAATTGAAGAAACGGTGCTCGTGCTTTTGGTAGTTGGTACAATTGTTGATGAGATTGCAGCTGAAAATTGTAATAAATTAGTAACTGGCAAAACAAAGATGTATGATACAGAAATCAACGTTTATATCAAAGTTTGTTTTATAAAAGGGAAAAAAGTCACTGTTACATCTCTTAGCAAACCTAAAATGGCAGCACATGAACTTTTGGTAGGTTTTTCCAATATATATATATATATATATATATATATATATATATATATATATATATATATGTATATATATATATATATACACACACATACATCTCAATAAATAGTGCCTGCTTTTGGGAAGGAAAAGATGGGAACATAAAAAACAATAAAAACCTAATTGAGAACAAGAGGGTGTGATCTAAACTAAGAGGGTGAATAACTGATGTTATTTGTATTGATGTATGATTTTTTTAGTGAACAAATCATCATTAACCATCATAGAATATTTTAAATATAATTAACCAAGAGTACTAACAATTCTGGGATACATTGTATACATTTGGAAATGTATACAAAGCAATTTTTTGATTTTCAAATAATTTTTAGATAGCTAATAAGTTGAGGCTTGATGCATTACTGCTTGCTCAAAATGCAATCACAACCATTGACATAGCATAGCTTGGCATAAATTGGAAACACACCTTCTAGATATTTAATGTGCATTAGTTGCCTTAACCATATGACCATATCAAATCACTACCAGGAATGTGTATGTTTTAATTGGTCATCCAAAGTGTATTTAGTATGATTACAGCCAATACCAAAGTTTGGAAAACCGATATGTTTGGATCTACATTTGTACCTTTGTACCAAAACACATTTAATCAAATCACTGGTCTAACCTGTTGTTGAAACAGTGGTTGTAGTTGTTGGTGCAGTTGTTGAAGTTGCTATTTGAGTTGTTATTACTGGAATTGTGGTTGATTCAGGTGTTGTTGAGGCCACTGTTGTTGTTAATGGAGTTGTGGTTGTAACAGCAGTTGTAGTGTCTGCAACAGTTGTTGAAAGCACTGTTGTTGGAACAGTGGTCGTAGTTGTTGGTGCAGTCGTTGAAGTTGCTATTGTTAATGGAGTTGATGATTCAGCTGTTGTTGGTGCCACTGTTGTTGTAGTGTCTGCAAGAGATGTTGAAGGCACTGTTGTTGGAACAGTGGTTGTAGTTGTTGGTGGAATTGTTGAAGTTACTATTGTTGTTAAAGGAGTTGTAGTTGATTCAGCTGTTGTTGATTCAGCTGTTGTTATAACATTGGTTGTAGTTGTTGGTGCAGTTGTTGAAATTGCTATTTGAGTTGTTGTTACTGGAGTTGTGGTTGAGTCAGGTGTCGTTGATGCCGCTGTTGTTGGAATCGTGGTTGCAGTTGTTGGTACAGTTGTTGAAGTTGCTATCGTTGTTGTTACTGGACTTGTCGTTGATTCAGCTGTTGTTAATGCTACTGTTGTTACCAGAGCTGTGGTTGTGGTAGCAGTTGCAGTTGTTGCAGGAGCTGTTGATTCAGCTGTTGTTGATGCTACTGATGTTACCGGAGCTGTGGTTGTAGTGGAAGTTGTAGTTGTTGCAGGAGTTGTTGATACAGTGGTTGTAGTTGTTGGTGCAGTTGTTGAAGTTGCTACTTGAGTTGTTGTTACTGGAATTGAAGTTGATTCAGGTGTTGATGAGGCCACTGTTGTCGTCAATGGAGTTGTGGATGTAGCAGCAGTTGTTGTAGTATCTGCAGCAGTTGTTGAAAGCACTGTTGTTGGAACAGTGGTCGTAGTTGTTGGTGCAGTCGTTGAAGTTGCTATTGTTGTTGTTAATGGAGTTGATGATTCAGCTGTTGTTGGTGCCCCTGTTGTTGTAGTGTCTGCAACAATTGTTGAAAGCACTGTTGTTGGAATAGTGGTTGTAGTTGTTGATAGAATTGTTGAAGTTACTATTGTTGTTAATGGAGTTGTAGTTGATTCAGCTGTTGTTGATTCAGCTGTTGTTATAACAGTAGTTGTAGTTGTTGGTGCAGTTGTTGAAGTTGCTATTTGTGTTGTTGTTACTGGAGTTGTGGTTGATTCAGGTGTTGTTGATGCCACTGTTGTTGTTAATGGATTTGTGGTTGTAGCAGCACTTGTAGTTGCTGCAACAGTTGTTGAGAGCACTGTTGTTGGAATCGTGGTTGTAGTTGTTGGTACTGTTGTTGAAGTTGCTATCGTCGTTGTTACTGGACTTGTCGTTGATTCAGCTGTTGATGTTACTGTTGTTACCGGAGCTGTGGTTGTAGCAGCAGTTGTAGTTGTTGCAGGAGTTGTTGATTCAGCTGTTGTTGGAACAGTGGTCGTAGTTGTTGGTGCAGTCGTTGAAGTTGCTATCGTTGTTGTTAATGGAGTTGAAGTTGATTCAGCTGTTGTTAAAACTGTGGTTTTAGTTGTTGGTGCATTTGTTGAAGTTGCTATTTGTGTTGTTGTTATTGGAGTTGTGGTTGATTCAGGTGTTGTTGATGCCACTGTTGTTGTTAATGGAGTTGTAGTTGTAGCAGCAGTTGTAGTTGCTGCAACAGTTGTTGAGAGCACTGTTGTAGGAATTGTGGTTGTAGTTGTTGGTACAGTTGTTGAAGTTGCTATCGATGTTGTTACTGGACTTGTCGTTGATTCAGCTGTTATTGAAACAGTGGTTGTAGTTGTTGGTGCAGTTGTTGAAGTTGCTACTTGAGTTGTTGTTACTGGAATTGTGGTTGATTCAGGTGTTGTTAAGGCCACTGTCGTTGTCAATGGAGTTGTGGTTGTAGCAGCAGTTGTTGTAGTATCTGCAGCAGTTGTTGAAAGCACTGTTGTTGGAACAGTGGTCGTAGTTATTGGTGCAGTTGTTGAAGTTGCTATTTGTGTTGTTGTTACTAGAGATGTGGTTGATTCAGGTGTCGTTGATGCCGCTGTTGTTGGAATATTGGTTGTAGTTGTTGGTACAGTTGTTGAAGTTGCTATCGTTGTTGTTACTGGACTTGTCGTTGATTCAGCTGTTGTTGAAACAGTGGTTGTAGTTGTTGGTGCAGTTGTTAAAGTTGCTATTTGTGTTGTTGTTACTGGAGTTGTGGTTGATTCAGGTGTTGTTGATGCCACTGTTGTTGTTAATGGATTTGTGGTTGTAGCAGCACTTGTAGTTGCTGCAACAGTTGTTGAGAGCACTGTTGTTGGAATCGTGGTTGTAGTTGTTGGTACTGTTGTTGAAGTTGCTATCGTCGTTGTTACTGGCCTTGTCGTCGATTCAGCTGTTGATGCTACTGTTGTTACGGGAGCTGTGGTTGTAGTAGCAGTTGGAGTTGTTGCAGGAGTTGTTGATTCATCTGTTGTTGAAACAGTGGTTGTAGTTATTGGTGGAATTGTTGAAGTTACTATTGTTAATGGAGTTGAAGTTGATTCAGCTGTTGTTGATTCAGCTGTTGTTAAAACAGTGGTTTTAGTTGTTGGTGCATTTGTTGAAGTTGCTATTTGTGTTGTTGTTACTGGAGTTGTGGTTGATTCAGGTGTTGTTGATGCCACTGTTGTTGTTAATGGAGTTGTAGTTGTAGCAGCAGTTGTAGTTGCTGCAACAGTTGTTGAGAGCACTGTTGTTGGAATTGTGGTTGTAGTTGTTGGTACAGTTGTTGAAGTTGCTATCGATGTTGTTACTGGAATTGTCGTTGATTCAGCTGTTATTGAATCAGTGGTTGTAATTGTTGGTGCAGTTGTTGAAGTTGCTACTTGAGTTGTTGTTACTGGAATTGTGGTTGATTCAGGTGTTGTTAAGGCCACTGTCGTTGTCAATGGAGTTGTGGTTGTAGCAGCAGTTGTAGTTGCTGCAACAGTTGTTGAGAGCACTGTTGTTGGAATCGTGGTTGTAGTTGTTGGTACTGTTGTTGAAGTTGCTATCGTCGTTGTTACTGGACTTGTCGTTGATTCAGCTGTTGATGTTACTGTTGTTACCGGAGCTGTGGTTGTAGCAGCAGTTGTAGTTGTTGCAGGAGTTGTTGATTCAGCTGTTGCTGAAACAGTGGTTGTAGTTGTTGGTGGAATTGTTGAAGTTACTATTGTTGTTAATGGAGTTGAAGTTGATTCAGCTGTTGTTAAAACTGTGGTTTTAGTTGTTGGTGCATTTGTTGAAGTTGCTATTTGTGTTGTTGTTATTGGAGTTGTGGTTGATTCAGGTGTTGTTGATGCCACTGTTGTTGTTAATGGAGTTGTAGTTGTAGCAGCAGTTGTAGTTGCTGCAACAGTTGTTGAGAGCACTGTTGTAGGAATTGTGGTTGTAGTTGTTGGTACAGTTGTTGAAGTTGCTATCGATGTTACTGGACTTGTCGTTGATTCAGCTGTTATTGAAACAGTGGTTGTAGTTGTTGGTGCAGTTGTTGAAGTTGCTACTTGAGTTGCTGTTACTGGAATTGTGGTTGATTCAGGTGTTGTTAAGGCCACTGTCGTTGTCAATGGAGTTGTGGTTGTAGCAGCAGTTGTTGTAGTATCTGCAGCAGTTGTTGAAAGCACTGTTGTTGGAGCAGTGGTCGTAGTTATTGGTGCAGTTCTTGAAGTTGCTATTTGTGTTGTTGTTACTGGAGATGTGGTTGATTCAGGTGTCGTTGATGCCGCTGTTGGAATATTGGTTGTAGTTGTTGGTACAGTTGTTGAAGTTGCTATCGTTGTTGTTACTGGACTTGTCGTTGATTCAGCTGTTGTTGAAACAGTGGTTGTAGTTTTTGGTGCAGTTGTTAAAGTTGCTATTTGTGTTGTTGTTACTGGAGTTGTGGTTGATTCAGGTGTTGTTGATGCCACTGTTGTTGTTAATGGATTTGTGGTTGTAGCAGCACTTGTAGTTGCTGCAACAGTTGTTGAGAGCACTGTTTTTGGAATCGTGGTTGTAGTTGTTGGTACTGTTGTTGAAGTTGCTATCATCGTTGTTACTGGACTTGTCGTCGATTCAGCTGTTGATGCTACTGTTGTTACGGGAGCTGTGGTTGTAGTAGCAGTTGTAGTTGTTGCAGGAGTTGTTGATTCAGCTGTTGTTGAAACAGTGGTTGTAGTTATTGGTGGAATTGTTGAAGTTACTATTGTTAATGGAGTTGAAGTTGATTCAGCTGTTGTTGATTCAGCTGTTGTTAAAACAGTGGTTTTAGTTGTTGGTGCATTTGTTGAAGTTGCTATTTGTGTTGTTGTTACTGGAGTTGTGGTTGATTCAGGTGTTGTTGATGCCACTGTTGTTGTTAATGGAGTTGTAGTTGTAGCAGCAGTTGTAGTTGCTGCAACAGTTGTTGAGAGCACTGTTGTTGGAATTGTGGTTGTAGTTGTTGGTACAGTTGTTGAAGTTGCTATCGATGTTGTTACTGGAATTGTCGTTGATTCAGCTGTTATTGAATCAGTGGTTGTAATTGTTGGTGCAGTTGTTGAAGTTGCTACTTGAGTTGTTGTTACTGGAATTGTGGTTGATTCAGGTGTTGTTAAGGCCACTGTCGTTGTCAATGGAGTTGTGGTTGTAGCAGCAGTTGTAGTTGCTGCAACAGTTGTTGAGAGCACTGTTGTTGGAATCGTGGTTGTAGTTGTTGGTACTGTTGTTGAAGTTGCTATCGTCGTTGTTACTGGACTTGTCGTTGATTCAGCTTTTGATGTTACTGTTGTTACCGGAGCTGTGGTTGTAGCAGCAGTTGTAGTTGTTGCAGGAGTTGTTGATTCAGCTGTTGCTGAAACAGTGGTTGTAGTTGTTGGTGGAATTGTTGAAGTTACTATTGTTGTTAATGGAGTTGAAGTTGATTCAGCTGTTGTTAAAACTGTGGTTTTAGTTGTTGGTGCATTTGTTGAAGTTGCTATTTGTGTTGTTGTTATTGGAGTTGTGGTTGATTCAGGTGTTGTTGATGCCACTGTTGTTGTTAATGGAGTTGTAGTTGTAGCAGCAGTTGTAGTTGCTGCAACAGTTGTTGAGAGCACTGTTGTTGGAATTGTGGTTGTAGTTGTTGGTACAGTTGTTGAAGTTGCTATCGATGTTGTTACTGGACTTGTCGTTGATTCAGCTGTTATTGAAACAGTGGTTGTAGTTGTTGGTGCAGTTGTTGAAGTTGCTACTTGAGTTGTTGTTACTGGAATTGTGGTTGATTCAGGTGTTGTTAAGGCCACTGTTGTTGTCAATGGAGTTGTGGTTGTAGCAGCAGTTGTTGTAGTATCTGTAGCAGTTGTTGAAAGCACTGTTGTTGGAACAGTGGTCGTAGTTATTGGTGCAGTTGTTGAAGTTGCTATTTGTGTTGTTGTTACTGGAGTTGTGGTTGATTCAGGTGTCGTTGATGCCGCTGTTGTTGGAATATTGGTTGTAGTTGTTGGTACAGTTGTTGAAGTTGCTATCGTTGTTGTTACTGGACTTGTCGTTGATTCAGCTGTTGTTGAAACAGTGGTTGTAGTTTTTGGTGCAGTTGTTAAAGTTGCTATTTGTGTTGTTGTTACTGGAGTTGTGGTTGATTCAGGTGTTGTTGATGCCACTGTTGTTGTTAATGGATTTGTGGTTGTAGCAGCACTTGTAGTTGCTGCAACAGTTGTTGAGAGCACTGTTTTTGGAATCGTGGTTGTAGTTGTTGGTACTGTTGTTGAAGTTGCTATCATCGTTGTTACTGGACTTGTCGTCGATTCAGCTGTTGATGCTACTGTTGTTACGGGAGCTGTGGTTGTAGTAGAAGTTGTAGTTGTTGCAGGAGTTGTTGATTCAGCTGTTGTTGAAACAGTGGTTGTAGTTATTGGTGGAATTGTTGAAGTTACTATTGTTAATGGAGTTGAAGTTGATTCAGCTGTTGTTGATTCAGCTGTTGTTAAAACAGTGGTTTTAGTTGTTGGTGCATTTGTTGAAGTTGCTATTTGTGTTGTTGTTACTGGAGTTGTGGTTGATTCAGGTGTTGTTGATGCCACTGTTGTTGTTAATGGAGTTGTAGTTGTAGCAGCAGTTGTAGTTGTTGCAACAGTTGTTGAGAGCACTGTTGTTGGAATTGTGGTTGTAGTTGTTGGTACAGTTGTTGAAGTTGCTATCGATGTTGTTACTGGACTTGTCGTTGATTCAGCTGTTATTGAATCAGTGGTTGTAATTGTTGGTGCAGTTGTTGAAGCTGCTACTTGAGTTGTTGTTACTGGAATTGTGGTTGATTCAGGTGTTGTTAAGGCCACTGTCGTTGTCAATGGAGTTGTGGTTGTAGCAGCAGTTGTTGTAGTATCTGCAGCAGTTGTTGAAAGCACTGTTGTTGGAGCAGTGGTCGTAGTTGTTGGTGCAGTTGTTGAAGTTGCTATTTGTGTTGTTGTTACTGGAGTTGTGGTTGATTCAGGTGTCGTTGATGCCGCTGTTGTTGAAATATTGGTTGTAGTTGTTGGTACAGTTGTTGAAGTTGCTATCGTTGTTGTTACTGGACTTGTCGTTGATTCAGCTGTTGTTGATGCTACTGTTGTTACCAGAGCTGTGGTTGTGGTAGCAGTTGTTGCAGGAGTTGTTGATTCAGCTGTTGTTGATGCTACTGTTGTTACCGGAGCTGTGGTTGTAGTGGCAGTTGTAGTTGTTGCAGGAGTTGTTGATTCAGCTGTTGTTGGAACAGTAGTTGTCGTTTTTGGTGCAGTTGTTGAAGTTACTATTATTGTTGTTGTCACTGGAGTTGTGGTTGATTCAGATGTTTTTGATGCCACTGTTGTTGTTAACGGAGCTGTGTGTGCGTCTTCAATAATATAGGAAAAGAGATTTTGTATGTGCATTCCAGGCATAAAAAGGTAGATTCCCTCCATAAAGCCCCAAGATTTCCCTTCCCGCCATGACGATGGACAGTAATACTTGCAAAGGTGTACTTAGAAACTGACTATGTATTTGATTTTTTAAGATAATTCTGAAAACCTGCTCTATAAGTCTAGCTATGTATATATCTTCCATGTAATTTTCAATGCATACTGTATCACCTTATACCTCTATCAGGTTACCTGTATAATAGGACATACACACTGTTTGGAAGAAAAATACTAGTACTTTAGAAAACACCTTTCAACCATGCATAAAATAACATTATTGTTTCCTGCTTTATTTAATGTGAATATTTTCTCTCTAGAAATGAATACAAAGCATACTTTGCATGGAAATTCAGACTTACCTGTGGTGCTTTGTGTAGTCAATAATGTTGTTGTGTTTACAGGAGACTGGTTTACTGGATTTTCTGTGACTGGCTGTATAACCGGCTCAGTTACTGTTAAACATATTTGATAACACATGAGATTATAAAAAATACAAGAGCCCAGTGTTTTTATAGCCCTTTAAAAACATTTTAGTAAAAAA
Source organism: Spea bombifrons (assembly GCF_027358695.1). Taxonomy (NCBI): domain Eukaryota; kingdom Metazoa; phylum Chordata; class Amphibia; order Anura; family Pelobatidae; genus Spea; species Spea bombifrons. The sequence continues at coordinate 62,066,686 of NC_071087.1, forward strand.
AACCTTGCTTGTTTTTCTTTTTGATCTGTATTAATATGTAATACTAATATGAATCTAAAACCAATTTATTTTAATTGGTGTGACTGTATATTTTACAGTCTTTACAAGATGACATACTACCACAAACATATACTGTAGTAATTTTTTCCAAGGTATCATGTTATTATTTGTTTTCATTTGGATTCACAAAAGTTTTATGACAATTTGTGATCCTTATGGAAACCAAACCAGATTAAATATTGGAAATATATGTAATGTAAACATACCAATTGAAGAAACAGTGGTCGTGCTTTTGGTAGTTGGTACAATTGTTGATGAGATTGCAGCTGAAAATTGTAATAAATTAGTAACTGGCAAAACAAAGATGTATGACACAGACATCGACTTTTATATCAAAGTTTGTTTTTTAAACAGGAAACAAGTCACTGTTACATCTCTTAGCAAATCTAAAATGGCAGCACATGAACTTTTGGTAGCTTTTTTCCAATATATATATATATATATATATATATATATATATACACACACACACACATATATCTCAATAAATAATGTTAGAAAATATAACATGTATTTAAGAATAAATGTTAAGGAGAAGCAATTTCAAAAACAAAATAAAAACCTTAATAAGAACAAGAGGGTGTGATCAAGTAAGGGGGTGAATAACTGGTGTCATTTGTATTGATGTACTATTTTTTTAGAGAACAAACCATCATTAACCATCATAGAATAAAAAAAATATAATTAACCAAAAGTACTAACAATTCTGGGACACATTACATACAAAGCTTTATTTTAAAATAATTTTTAGATAGCTAATAAGTTGATGCTTGATGCATTACTGCTTGCTCAACATGCAATCACAACCATTGACATAGCATAGATTGGGATAGATTGGAAACACACCCTCTAGATAGTTAATGCGCATTAGTTGCCTTAACGATATGACCATATCAAATCACTACCAGGAATGTGTATGTTTTAACTGATCATCGAAACTTTATTGAGTATGATTAAAGCCAATACCAAAGTTTAGGAAACCAATATGTTTGGATCTACATTTGGACCTTTTTAGCAAAAAGCATTTAATCAAATCACTGGTCTCACCTTTTGTTATTACTGCAGATGTTGTGGCAACAGTTGTTCTTAGACTTGTCATGGGAGAAGTAGTTGTTGGGACAGTGGCTGTAGTTGGTAATGCAGTTTTTGCTATTGTTGGAGTTGTGGTTGATTCAGCTGTTGTTGATGCCAAAGTTGTTAATGGAGCTGTGGTTGTAGCAGCAGTTGTTGTAGTATGTGCACCAGTTGTTGAAAGCTCTGTTCTTGGAACAGTTGTTGGTGGAGTTATTGAAGTTGCTATCGTTGTTGTTGTTAATGGAGTTGTGGTTGTTGCAACAGTTGTTGAAAGGACTGTTGTTGGAACACTAGTAGCTGTTGGTGCAGTTGTTGAAGTTGCAAAATGTGTTGTTGATACTGGAGTTGTGATTGTTGCAACAGTTGTAGAAAGTACTGTCGTTGGAACAGTAGTAGCTGGTACAGTTGTTGAAGTTGCTATTGTTGTTACTGGAGTTGTGGTTGATTCAGCTGTTGTTGATGCCAGTGTTGTTGCTAATGGAGTTGTGGTTGTGGCAGCAGTTGTTGTAGTGTCTACAGCAGTTGTTGAAAGCACTGTTGTTGGAACAGTGGTTGTAGTTGTTGGTGGAATTGTTGAAGTTACTATTGTTGTTAATGGAGTTGTAGTTGATTCAGCTGTTGTTGATTCCGCTGTTGTTAAAACAGTGGTTGTAGTTGTTGGTGCAGTTGTTGAAGTTGCTATTTGAGTTGTTGTTACTGGAGTTGTGGTTGATTCAGGTATTGTTGATGCCACTGTTGTTGTTAATGGAGTTGTGGTTGTAGCAGCAGTTGTAGTTGCTGCAACAGTTGTTGAGAGCACTGTTGTTGGAATCATGGTTGTAGTTGTTGGTACTGTTGTTGAAGTTGCTATCGTTGTTGTTACTGGACTTGTCGTTGACTCAGCTGTTGATGCTACTGTTGTTACCGGAGCTGTGGTTGTAGTAGCAGTTGTAGTTGTTGCAGGAGTTGTTGATTCAGCTGTTGTTGAAACAGTGGTTGTAGTTGTTGGGGCAGTTGTTGAAGTTGCTACTTGAGTTGTTGTTACTGGAATTGTGGTTGATTCAGCTGTTGTTGATGCCACTGTTGTTAATGGAGTTGTGGTTGTAGCAGCAGTTGTAGTTGCTGCAACAGTTGTTGAAAGCACTATTGTTGCAATTGTGGTTGTAGTTGTTGGTACAGTTGTTGAAGTTGCTATCGTTGTTGTTACTGGACTTGTCGTTGATTCACCTGTTGTTGATGCTACTGTTGTTACCGGAGCTGTGGTTGCAATAACAGTTGTATTTGTTGCAGGGGTTGTTGATTCACCTGCAGGAGTTGTTGATTCAGCTGTTGTTGTAGTGTCTGCAACAGTTGTTGAAAGCACTGTTGTTCGAACAGTGGTTGTATTTGTTGGTGGAATTGTTGAAGTCACTATTGTTGTTAATGGAGTTGTGGTTGACTCAGCTGTTGTTGAAACAGTGGTTGTAGTTGTTGGTGCAGTTGTTGAAGTTGCTACTTGAGTTGTTGTTACTGGAGTTGTGGTTGATTCACGTGTTGTTAATGCCACTGTTATTAATGGTGTTGTGGTTGTAGCAGAAGTTGTATTTGCTGCAACAGTTGTTGAAAGCACTGTTGTTGGAATTGTGGTTGTAGTTGTTGGTACAGTTGTTGAAGTTGCTATCGCTGTTGTTACTGAACTTGTCGTTGATTCAGCTGTTGTTGATGCTACTGTTGTTACCGGAGCTGTGATTGTAGTAGCAGTTGTAGCTGTTGCAGGGGTTGTTGATTCATCTGTTGTTGAAACAGTGGTTGTAGTTGTTGGTGCAGTTGTTGAAGTTGCTACTTGAGTTGTTGTTACTGGAATTGTAGTTGATTCAGGTGTTGTTGAGGCCACTGTTGTTGTCAATGGAGTTGTGGTTGTAGCAGCAGTTGTAGTATCCGCAGCAGTTGTTGAAAGCACTGTTGTTGGAACAGTGGTTGTAGTTGTTGGTGGAATTGTTGAAGTTACTATTGTTGTTAATGGAGTTGTAGTTGATTCAGCTGTTGTTGATTCAGCTGTTGTTAAAACAGTGGTTGTAGTTGTTGGTGCAGTTGTTGAAGTTGCTATTTGAGTTGTTGTTACTGGAGTTGTGGTTGATTCTAGTGTTGTTGATGCCACTGTTGTTGTTACCGGAGCTGTGGTTGTAGTAGCAGTTGTAGTTGTTGCAGGAGTTGTTGATTCAGCTGTTGTTGAAACAGTGGTTGTAGTTGTTGAGTCAGTTGTTGAAGTTGCTACTTGAGTTGTTGTTACTGGAATTGTGGTTGATTCAGGTGTTGTTGAGGCCACTGTTGTTGTCAATGGAGTTGAGGTTGTAGCAGCAGTTGTTGTAGTATCTGCAGAAGTTGTTGAAAGCCCTGTTGTTGGAACAGTGGTTGTAGTTGTTTGTGCAGTCGTTGAAGTTGCTATCGTTATTGTTAATGGAGTTGATGATTCAGCTGTTGTTGGTGCCACTGTTGTTGTAGTGTCTGCAACAGTTGTTGAAAGCAATGTTGTTGGAACAGTGGTTGTAGTTGGTGGAATTGTTGAAGTCACTATTGTTGTTAATGGAGTTGTGGTTGATTCAGCTGTTGTTGCAATTCTGGTTGTAGTTGTTGGTACAGTTGTTGAAGTTGCTATCGTTGTTGTTAGTGGACTTGTCGTTGATGCTACTGTTGTTACTGGAGCTGTGGTTGTAATAACAGTTGTAGATGTTGCAGGGGTTGTTGATTCACCTGCAGGAGTTGTGGATTCAGCTGTTGTTGTAGTGTCTTCAACAGTTGTTGAAAGCACTGTTGTTGGAACAGTGGTTGTATTTGTTGGTGGAATTGTTGAAATCACTATTGTTGTTAATGGAGTTGTGGTTGATTCAGCTGTTGTTGAAACAGTGGTTGTAGTTGTTGGTGCAGTTGTTGAAGTTGCTACTTGAGTTGTTGTTACTGGAGTTGTGGTTGATTCACGTGTTGTTAATGCCACTGTTGTTAATGGAGTTGTGGTTGTAGCAGAAGTTGTAGTTGCTGCAACAGTTGTTGAAAGCACTGTTTTTGGAATTGTGGTTGTAGTTGTTGGTACAGTTGTTGAAGTTGCTATTGCTGTAGTTACTGGACTTGTCGTTGATTCAGCTGTTGTTGGTGCTACTTTTGTTACCGGAGCTGTGGTTGTAGTAGCAGTTGTAGTTGTTGCAGGGGTTGTTGATTCATCTGTTGTTGAAACAGTGGTTGTAGTTGTTGGTGCAGTTGTTGAAGTTGCTACTTGAGTTGTTGCTACTGGAATTGTAGTTGATTCAGGTGTTGTTGAGGCCACTGTTGTTGTCAATGGAGTTGTGGTTGTAGCAGCAGTTGTTGTAGTATCTGCAGCAGTTGATGAAAGCACTGTTGTTGGAACAGTGGTTGTAGTTGTTGGTGGAATTGTTGAAGTTACTATTGTTGTTAATGGAGTTGTAGTAGATTCAGCTGTTTTTGATTCAGCTGTTGTTAAAACAGTGGTTGTAGTTTTTGGTGCAGTTGTTGAAGTTGCTATTTGAGTTGTTGTTACTGGAGTTGTGGTTGATTCAGGTGTTGTTGATGCCACTGTTGTTGTTAATGGAGTTGTGGTTGTAGCAGCAGTTGTAGTTGCTGCAACAGTTGTTGAGAGCACTGTTGTTGGAATCGTGGTTGTAGTTGTTGGTACTGTTGTTGAAGTTGTTATCGTTGTTGTTACTGGACTTGTCGTTGATTCAGCTGTTGTTGATGCTACTGTTGTTACCGGAGCTGTGATTGTAGTAGCAGTTGTAGTTGTTGCAGGGGTTGTTGATTCATCTGTTGTTGAAACAGTGGTTGTAGTTGTTGGTGCAGTTGTTGAAGTTGCTACTTGAGTTGTTGTTACTGGAATTGTAGTTGATTCAGGTGTTGTTGAGGCCACTGTTGTTGTCAATGGAGTTGTGGTTGTAGCAGCAGTTGTAGTATCCGCAGCAGTTGTTGAAAGCACTGTTGTTGGAACAGTGGTTGTAGTTGTTGGTGGAATTGTTGAAGTTACTATTGTTGTTAATGGAGTTGTAGTTGATTCAGCTGTTGTTGATTCAGCTGTTGTTAAAACAGTGGTTGTAGTTGTTGGTGCAGTTGTTGAAGTTGCTATTTGAGTTGTTGTTACTGGAGTTGTGGTTGATTCAAGTGTTGTTGATGCCACTGTTGTTGTTACTGGAGCTGTGGTTGTAGTAGCAGTTGTAGTTGTTGCAGGAGTTGTTGATTCAGCTGTTGTTGAAACAGTGGTTGTAGTTGTTGAGTCAGTTGTTGAAGTTGCTACTTGAGTTGTTGTTACTGGAATTGTGGTTGATTCAGGTGTTGTTGAGGCCACTGTTGTTGTCAATGGAGTTGTGGTTGTAGCAGCAGTTGTTGTAGTATCTGCAGAAGTTGTTGAAAGCCCTGTTGTTGGAACAGTGGTTGTAGTTGTTTGTGCAGTCGTTGAAGTTGCTATCGTTATTGTTAATGGAGTTGATGATTCAGCTGTTGTTGGTGCCACTGTTGTTGTAGTGTCTGCAACAGTTGTTGAAAGCAATGTTGTTGGAACAGTGGTTGTAGTTGGTGGAATTGTTGAAGTCACTATTGTTGTTAATGGAGTTGTGGTTGATTCAGCTGTTGTTGCAATTCTGGTTGTAGTTGTTGGTACAGTTGTTGAAGTTGCTATCGTTGTTGTTAGTGGACTTGTCGTTGATTCAGCTGTTGTTGATGCTACTGTTGTTACTGGAGCTGTGGTTGTAATAACAGTTGTAGATGTTGCAGGGGTTGTTGATTCACCTGCAGGAGTTGTGGATTCAGCTGTTGTTGTAGTGTCTTCAACAGTTGTTGAAAGCACTGTTGTTGGAACAGTGGTTGTATTTGTTGGTGGAATTGTTGAAATCACTATTGTTGTTAATGGAGTTGTGGTTGATTCAGCTGTTGTTGAAACAGTGGTTGTAGTTGTTGGTGCAGTTGTTGAAGTTGCTACTTGAGTTGTTGTTACTGGAGTTGTGGTTGATTCACGTGTTGTTAATGCCACTGTTGTTAAAGGAGTTGTGGTTGTAGCAGAAGTTGTAGTTGCTGCAACAGTTGTTGAAAGCACTGTTGTTGGAATTGTGGTTGTAGTTGTTGGTACAGTTGTTGAAGTTGCTATTGCTGTTGTTACTGGACTCGTCGTTGATTCAGCTGTTGTTGGTGCTACTTTTGTTACCGGAGCTGTGGTTGTAGTAGCAGTTGTAGTTGTTGCAGGGGTTGTTGATTCATCTATTGTTGAAACAGTGGTTGTAGTTGTTGGTGCAGTTGTTGAAGTTGCTACTTGAGTTGTTGCTACTGGAATTGTAGTTGATTCAGGTGTTGTTGAGGCCACTGTTGTTGTCAATGGAGTTGTGGTTGTAGCAGCAGTTGTTGTAGTATCTGCAGCAGTTGTTGAAAGAACTGTTGTTGGAACAGTGGTTGTAGTTGTTGGTGGAATTGTTGAAGTTACTATTGTTGTTAATGGAGTTGTAGTAGATTTAGCTGTTTTTGATTCAGCTGTTGTTAAAACAGTGGTTGTAGTTTTTGGTGCAGTTGTTGAAGTTGCTATTTGAGTTGTTGTTACTGGAGTTGTGGTTGATTCAGATGTTGTTGATGCCACTGTTGTTGTTAATGGAGTTGTGGTTGTAGCAGCACTTGTAGTTGCTGCAACAGTTGTTGAGAGCACTGTTGTTGGAATCGTGGTTGTAGTTGTTGGTACTGTTGTTGAAGTTGTTATCGTTGTTGTTACTGGACTTGTCGTTAACTCAGCTGTTGATGCCACTGTTGTTACCTGAGCTGTGGTTGTAGTAGCAGTTGTAGTTGTTGCAGGAGTTGTTGATTCAGCTGTTGTTGAAACAGTGGTTGTAGTTGTTGAGGCAGTTGTTGAAGTTGCTACTTGAGTTGTTGTTACTGGAATTGTGGTTGATTCAGGTGTTGTTGAGGCCACTGTTGTTGTCAATGGAGTTGTGGTTGTAGCAGCAGTTGTTGTAGTATCTGCAGAAGTTGTTGAAAGCCCTGTTGTTGGAACAGTGGTTGTAGTTGTTTGTGCAGTCGTTGAAGTTGCTGTCATTATTGTTAATGGAGTTGATGATTCAGCTGTTGTTGGTGCCACTGTTGTTGTAGTGTCTGCAACAGTTGTTGAAAGCAATGCTGTTGGAACAGTGGTTGTAGTTGTTGGTAGAATTGTTGAAGTCACTATTGTTGTTAATGGAGTTGTGGTTGATGCAGCTGTTGTTGCAATTCTGGTTGTAGTTGTTGGTACAGTTGTTGAAGTTGCTATCGTTGTTACTGGACTTGTCGTTGATTCAGCTGTTGTTGATGCTACTGTTGTTACAGGAGCTCTGGTTGTAATAACAGTAGTAGTTGTTGCAGGGGTTGTTGATTCACTTGCAGGAGTTGTTGATTCAGCTGTTGTTGTAGTGTCTGCAACAGTTGTTGAAAGCACTGTTGTTGGAACAGTGGTTGTATTTGTTGGTGGAATTGTTGAAGTCACTATTGTTGTTAATGGAGTTGTGGTTGATTCGGCTGTTGTTGAAACAGTGGTTGTAGTTGTTGGTGCAGTTTTTGAAGTTGCTAATTGAGTTGTTGTTACTGGAGTTGTGGTTGATTCACGTGTTGTTAATGCCACTGTTGTTAATGGAGTTGTGGTTGTAGCAGAAGTTGTAGTTGCTGCAACAGTTGTTGAAAGCACTGTTGTTGGAATTGTGGTTGTAGTTGTTGGTACAGTTGTTGAAGTTGCTATTGCTGTTGTTACTGGACTTGTCGTTGATTCAGCTGTTGTTGGTGCTACTGTTGTTACCGGAGCTGTGGTTGTAGTAGCAGTTGTAGTTGTTGCAGGGGTTGTTGTTTCATCTGTTGTTGAAACAGTGGTTGTAGTTGTTGGTGCAGTTGTTGAAGGCGCTACTTGAGTTGTTGTTACTGGAATTGTGGTTGATTCAGGTGTTGTTGAGGCCACTGTTGTTGTCAATGGAGTTGTGGTTGTAGCAGCAGTTGTTGTAGTATCTGCAGCAGTTGATGAAAGCACTGTTGTTGGAACAGTGGTTGTAGTTGTTGGTGGAATTGTTGAAGTTACTATTGTTGTTAATGGAGTTGTAGTTGATTCAGCTGTTGTTAAAACAATGGTTGTAGTTGTTGGTGCAGTTGTTGAAGTTGCTATTTGAGTTGTTGTTACTGGGGCTGTGGTTGATTCAAGTGTTGTTGATGCCACTGTTGTTGTTAATGGAGTTCTGGTTGTAGCAGCAGTTGTAGTTGCTCCAACAGTTGTTGAGAGCACTGTTGTTGGAATCGTGGTTGTAGTTGTTGGTACTGTTGTTGAAGTTGTTATCGTTGTTGTTACTGGACTTGTCGTTAACTCAGCTGTTGATGCTAATGTTGTTACCTGAGCTGTGGTTGTAGTAGCAGTTGTAGTTGTTGCAGGAGTTGTTGATTCAGCTGTTGTTGAAACAGTGGTTGTAGTTGTTGGGGCAGTTGTTGAAGTTGCTACTTGAGTTGTTGTTACTGGAATTGTGGTTGATTCAGGTGTTGTTGAGGCCACTGTTGTTGTCAATGGAATTGTGGTTGTAGCAGCAGTTGTTATAGTATCTGCAGCAGTTGTTGAAAGCCCTGTTGTTGGAACAGTGGTTGTAGTTGTTTGTGCAGTCGTTGAAGTTGCTATCGTTATTGTTAATGGAGTTGATGATTCAGCTGTTGTTGGTGCCACTGTTGTTGTAGTGTCTGCAACAGTTGTTGAAAGCAATGTTGTTGGAACAGTGGTTGTAGTTGTTGGTGGAATTGTTGAAGTCACTATTGTTGTTAATGGAGTTGTGGTTGATTCAGCAGTTGTTGCAATTCTGGTTGTAGTTGTTGGTACAGTTGTTGAAGTTGCTATCGTTGTTGTTACTGGACTTGTCGTTGATCCAGCTGTTGTTGATGCTACTGTTTTTACTGGAGCTGTGGTTGTAATAACAGTTGTAGTTGTTGCAGGAGTTGTTGATTCACCTGCAGGAGTTGTTGATTCACCTGTTGTTGTAGTGTCTTCAACAGTTGTTGAAAGCACTGTTGTTGGAACAGTGGTTGTATTTGTTGGTGGAATAGTTGAAGTCACTATTGTTGTTAATGGAGTTGTGGTTGATTCAGCTGTTGTTGAAATAGTGGTTGTAGTTGTTGGTGCAGTTGTTGAAGTTGCTATTTGTGTTGTTGTTACTGGAGTTGTGGTTGATTCAGGTGTTGTTGATGCCACTGTTGTTAATGGAGTTGTGGTTGTAGCAGCAGTTGTAGTTGCTGCAACAGTTGTTGAGAGCACTGTTGTTGGAATCGTGGTTGTAGTTGTTGGTACTGTTGTTGAAGTTATTGTTGTTGTTACTGGACTTGTCTTTGACTCAGCTGTTGATGCTACTGTTGTTATCGGAGCTGTGGTTGTAGTAACAGTTGTAGTTGTTGCAGGAGTTGTTGATTCAGCTATTGTTGAAACAGTAGTTGTAGTTGTTGGGGCAGTTGTTGAAGTTGCTACTTGAGTTGTTGTTACTGGAATTGTGGTTGATTCAGGTGTTGCTGAGGCCACTGTTGTTGTCAATGGAGTTGTGGTTGTAGCAGCAGTTGTTGTAGTATCTGCAGCAGTTGTTGAAAGCCCTGTTGTTGAAACAGTGGTTGTAGTTGTTGGTGCAGTTGTTGAAGTTACTATTTGTGTTGTTGTTACTGGAGTTGTGGTTGATTCAGGTGTTGTTGATGCCACTGTTGTTAATGGAGTTGTGGTTGTAGCAGCAGTTGTTGTAGTATCTGCAGCAGTTGTTGAAAACCCTGTTGTTGGAACAGTGGTTGTAGTTGTTTGTGCAGTCGTTGAAGTTGCTATCGTTATTGTTAATGGAGTTGATGATGCAGCTGTTGTTGGTTCCACTGTTGTTGTAGTGTCTGCAACAGTTGGTGAAAGCAATGTTGTTAGAACAGTGGTTGTAGTTGTTGGTGGAATTGTTGAAGTCACTATTGTTGTTAATGGAGTTGTGGTTGATTCAGCTGTTGTTGAAATAGTGGTTGTAGTTGTTGGTGCAGTTGTTGAAGTTGCTATTTGTGTTGTTGTTACTGGAGTTGTGGTTGATTCAGGTGTGGTTGATGCCCCTGTTGTTAATGGATTTGTGGTTGTAGCAGCAGTTGTAGTTGCTGCAACAGTTGTTGAAAGCACTGTTGTTGGAATTGTGGTTGTAGTTGTTGGTACAGTTGTTGAAGTTGCTATCGCTGTTGTTACTGGACTTGTCGTTGATTCATCTGTTGTTGATGCTACTGTTGTTACCGGAGCTGTGGTTGTAGTAGCAGTTGTAGTTGTTGCAGGGGTTGTTGAATCAGCTGTTGTTGAAACAGTGGATGTAGTTGTTGGTGCAGTTGTTGAAATTGCTACTTGAGTTGCTGTTACTGGAATTGTGGTTGATTCAGGTTTTGTTGAGGCCTCTGTTGTTGTCAATGGAGTTGTGGTTGTAGCACCAGTTGTTGTAGTATCTGCAGCAGTTGTTGAAAGCCCTGTTGTTGGAACAGTGGTTGTAGTTGTTTGTGCAGTCATTGAAGTTGCTATCGTTATTTTTAATGGAGTTGATGATTCAGCTGTTGTTGGTGCCACTGTTGTTGTAGTGTCTGCAACAGTTGTTGAGAGCACTGTTGTTGGAACAGTGGTTGTAGTTGTTGGTGCAGTTGTTGAAGTTGCTATTTGTGTTGTTGGTACAGAAATTGTGGTTGATTCAGGTGTTGTTGATGCCACTGTTGTTGCTAGTGGAGTTGTGGTTGCAGCAGCAGTTGTAGTTGCTGCAGCAGTTGTTGAAAGCTCTGTTGTTGGAATTGTGGTTGTAGTTGTTGGTACAGTTGTTGAAGTTGCTATTTGTGTTGTTGTTACTGGTGTTGTGGTTGATTCAGGTGTTGTAGATGCCACTGTTGTTAATGGAGTTGTGGTTGTGGCAGCAGTTGTAGTTGCTGCAACAGTTGTTGAAAGCACTCTTGTTGGAATTGTGGTTGTAGTTGTTGGTACAGTTGTTGAAGTTGCTGTCGCTGTTGTTACTGGACTTGTCGTTGATTCAGCTCCTGTTGATGCTACTGTTGTTACCAGAGCTGTGATTGTAGTAGCAGTTGTAGTTGTTGCAGGGGTTGTTGATTCAGCTGTTGTTGAAACAGTGGTTGTAGTTGTTGGTGCAGTTGTTGAAGTTGCTTTTTGTGTTGTTACTGGAGTTGTGGCTGATTCAGGTGTTTTTGATGCCACTGTTGTTGTTAATGGAGTTGTGGTTGTAGCAGCAGTTGTTGTAGTATCTGCAGCAGTTGTTGAAAGCACTGTTGTTGGAATACTGGTCATAGTTGTTGGTGCAGTCGTTGAAGATCCTATCATTGTTGTTAATGGAGTTGATGCCACTGTTGTTGTAGTGTCTGCAACAGTTGTTGAAAGCACTGTTGTTGGAACAGTAGTTGTAGTTTTTGGTGCAGTTGTTAAAGTCGAAATTATTGTTGTTGTCACTGGAGTTGTGGTTGATTCAGATGTTTTTGATGCCACTGTTGTTGTTAACGGAGCTGTGTGTGCGTCTTCAATAATATAGTAAAAGAGATTTTGTATGTGCATTCCAGGCATGAACAGGTAGATTCCCTCCATAAAGCCCCAAGATTTCCCTTCCCGCCATGACGATGGACAGTAATACTTCCAAAGGTGTACTTAGAAACTGACTATGTATTTGATTTTTTAAGATAATTCTTAAACCTGCTCTATAAGTCTAGCTATGTATATATCTTCCATGTAATTTTCAATGCATACTGTATCACCTTATACCTCTATCAGGTTACCTGTATGATAGGACATACACACTGTTTGGAAGAAAAATACTATTACTTTAGAAAACACCTTTCAACCATGCATAAAATAACATTATTGTTTCCTGCTTTATTTAATGTGAATATTTTCTCTCTAGAAATGAATACAAAGCATAATTTGCATGGAAATTCAGACTTACCTGTGGTGCTTTGTGTAGTCAATAATGTTGTTGTGTTTACAGGAGACTGGTTTACTGGATTTTCTGTGACTGGCTGTATAACCGGCTCAGTTTCTGTTAAACATATTTGATAACACATGAGATTATAAAAAATACAAGAGCCCAGTGTTTTTATAGCCCTTTCCAAACATTTTGGTAAAAAAAACCTTTATTCATCTAGATTTGCTTGTTTTTCTTTTTGACTAATTAAATTCAATCAAAAAATAAAAAATCTGTATTAATATGAAATGCTAATATGACATCTAAAATCAATTTATTTTTATTGGTGTGACTGTATATTTTACAGTCTTTAAAAGATGACATACTACCACAAACATATACTGTAGTAAATTTTTCCAAGGGATCATATTATTATTTGTTTTCATTTGAATTCACAAAAGTCTTATGGCAATTTGTAACCTTTAAAGAAAACCAAACCAGATAAAATATTGGAAATATATGTAATGTAAACATACCAATTGAAGAAACTGTGGTCGTGCTTTTGGTAGTTGGTACAATTGTTGATGAGATTGCAGCTGAAAATTGTAATAAATTAGTAACTGGCAAAACAAAGATGTATGATACAGAAATCAACTTTTATATCAAAGTTTGTTTTTAAAATAAATAGTGCCTGCTTTTGGCAAGGAAAAGATGGGGACATAAAAAAACAGTAAAAACCTAATTAAGAACAAGAGGGTGTGATCTAAACTAAGAGGGTGAATAACTGATGTTATTTGTATTGATGTATTATTTTTTTAGTGAACAAATCATCATTAACCATCATAGAATATTTTAAATATAATTAACCAAGAGTACTAACAATTCTGGGATACATTGTATACATTTGGAAATGTACACAAAGCAATTTTTTGATTTTCAAATCATTTTTAGATAGCTAATAAGTTGATGCTTGATGCATTACTGCTTGCTCAAAATGCAACCATTGACATAGCATAGCTTGGCATAAATTGGAAACTCACCCTCTAGATATTTAATGTGCATTAGTTGCCTTAACCATATGACCATATCACATCACTACCAGGAATGTGTATGTTTTAACTGGTCATCCAAACTGTATTGAGTAAGATTACAGCCAATACCAAAGTTTGGAAAACCAATATGTTTGGATCTACATTTGTACCATTTAATCAAATCACTGGTCTCACCTGTTGTTGAAACAGTGGTTGTAGTTGTTGGTGCACTTGTTGAAGTTGCTATTTGAGTTGTTGTTACTGGAATTGTGGTTGATTCAGGTGTTGTTGAGGCCACTGACGTTGTCAATGGAGTTGTGGTTGTAGCAGCAGTTGTAGTATCTGCAGCAGTTGTTGAAAGCACTGTTGTTGGAACAGTGGTCGTAGTTGTTGGTGCAGTCGTTGAAGTTGCTATCGTTGTTGTTAATTGAGTTGATGATTCAGCTGTTGTTGAAACAGTGGTTGTAGTTGTTGGTGCAGTTGTTGAAGTTGCTACTTGAGTTGTTGTTACAGGAATTGTGGTTGATTCAGGTGTTGTTGAGGCCACTGTCGTTGTCAATGGAGTTGTGGTTGTAGCAGCAGTTGTTGTAGTATCTGCAGCAGTTGTTGAAGGCACTGTTGTTGGAACAGTGGTCGTAGTTGTTGGTGCAGTCGTTGAAGTTGCTATTGTTGTTGTTAATGGAGTTGTAGTTGATTCAGCTGTTGTTGATTCAGCTGTTGTTGTAACAGTGGTTGTAGTTGTTGGTGCAGTTGTTGAAGTTGCTACTTGAGTTGTTGTTACTGGAATTGTAGTTGATTCAGGTGTTGTTGAGGCCACTGTTGTTGTCAATGGAGTTGTGGTTGTAGCAGCAGTTGTAGTTGCTGCAACAGTTGTTGAGAGCACTGTTGTTGGAATCGTGGTTGTAGTTGTTGGTACTGTTGTTGAAGTTGCTATAGTTGTTGTTCCTGGACTTGTCGTTGACTCAGCTGTTGATGCTACTGTTGTTACCGGAGCTGTGGTTGTAGTGGCAGTTGTTGCAGGAGTTGTTGATACAGTGGTTGTAGTTGTTGGTGCAGTTGTTGAAGTTGCTACTTGAGTTGTTGTTATTGGAATTGTAGTTGATTCAGGTATTGTTGAGGCCACTGTTATTGTCAATGGAGTTGTGGTTGTAGCAGCAGTTGTAGTATCTGCAGCAGTTGTTGAAAGCACTGTTGTTGGAACAGTGGTCGTAGATGTTGGTGCAGTCGTTGAAGTTGCTATCGTTGTTGTTAATTGAGTTGATGATTCAGCTGTTGTTGGTGCCACTGTTGTTGTAGTGTCTGCAACAGTTGTTGAAAGCACTGTTGTTGGAACAGTGGTTGTAGTTGTTGGTGGAATTGTTGAAGTTACTATTGTTGTTAATGGCACTGTTGTTGATTCAGCTGTTGTTAAAACAGTGGTTGTAGTTGTTGGTGCAGTTGTTGAACTTGCTACTTGAGTTGTTGTTACTGGAATTGTAGTTGATTCAGGTGTTGTTGAGGACACTGTTGTTGTCAATGGAGTTGTGGTTGTAGCAGCAGTTGTAGTTGCTGCAACAGTTGTTGAGAGCACTGTTGTTGGAATCGTGGTTGTAGTTGTTGGTACTGTTGTTGAAGTTGCTATCGTTGTTGTTACTGGACTTGTCGTTGACTCAGCTGTTGATGCTACTGTTGTTACCGGAGCTGTGGTTGTAGTGGCAGTTGTAGTTGTTGCAGGAGTTGTTGATACAGTGGTTGTAGTTGTTGGTGCAGTTGTTGAAGTTGCTACTTGAGTTGTTGTTACTGGAATTGTGGTTGATTCAGGTGTTGTTGAGGCCACTGTCGTTGTCAATGGAGTTGTGGTTGTAGCAGCAGTTGTAGTATCTGCAGCAGTTGTTGAAAGCACTGTTGTTGGAACAGTGGTCGTAGTTGTTGGTGCAGTTGTTGAAGTTGCTACTTGAGTTGTTGTTACTGGAATTGTGGTTGATTCAGGTGTTGTTGAGGCCACTGTCGTTGTCAATGGAGTTGTGGTTGTAGCAGCAGTTGTAGTATCTGCAGCAGTTGTTGAAAGCACTGTTGTTGGAACAGTGGTCGTAGTTGTTGGTGCAGTCGTTGAAGTTGCTATCGTTGTTGTTAATTGAGTTGATGATTCAGCTGTTGTTGAAACAGTGGTTGTAGTTGTTGGTGCAGTTGTTGAAGTTGCTACTTGAGTTGTTGTTACTGGAATTGTGGTTGATTCAGGTGTTGTTGAGGCCACTGTCGTTGTCAATGGAGTTTTGGTTGTAGCAGCAGTTGTTGTAGTATCTGCAGCAGTTGTGGAAGGCACTGTTGTTGGAACAGTGGTCGTAGTTGTTGGTGCAGTCGTTGAAGTTGCTATTGTTGTTAATGAAGTTGTAGCTGATTCAGCTGTTGTTGATTCAGCTGTTGTTATAACAGTGGTTGTAGTTGTTGGTGCAGTTGTTGAAGTTGCTACTTGAGTTGTTGTTACTGGAATTGTAGTTGATTCAGGTGTTGTTGAGGCCACTGTTGTTGTCAATGGAGTTGTGGTTGCAGCAGCAGTTGTAGTTTCTGCAACAGTTGTTGAGAGCACTGTTGTTTGAATCGTGGTTGTAGTTGTTGGTACTGTTGTTGAAGATGCTATAGTTGTTGTTACTGGACTTGTCGTTGACTCAGCTGTTGATGCTACTGTTGTTACCGGAGCTGTGGTTGTAGTGGCAGTTGTAGTTGTTGCAGGAGTTGTTGATACTGTGGTTGTAGTTGTTGGTGCAGTTGTTGAAGTTGCTACTTGAGTTGTTGTTTCTGGAATTGTGGTTGATTCAGGTGTTGTTGAGGCCACTGTCGTTGTAAATGGAGTTGTGGTTGTAGCAGCAGTTGTAGTATCTGCAGCAGTTGTTGAAAGCACTGTTGTTGGAACAGTGGTCGTAGTTGTTGGTGCAGTCGTTGAAGTTGCTATCGTTGTTGTAAATTGAGTTGATGATTCACCTGTTGTTGAAACAGTGGTTGTAGTTGTTGGTGCAGTCGTTGAAGTTGCTATTGTTGTTGTTAATGGAGTTGATGATTCAGCTGTTGTTGGTGCCACTGTTGTTCTAGTGTCTGCAAGAGATGTTGAAGGCACTGTTGTTGGAACAGTGGTTGTAGTTGTTGGTGGAATTGTTGAAGTTACTATTGTTGTTAATGGAGTTGTAGTTGATTCAGCTGTTGTTGATGCAGCTGTTGTTATAACAGTGGTTGTAGTTGTTGGTGCAGTTGTTGAAGTTGCTACTTGAGTTGTTGTTACTGGAATTGTAGTTGATTCAGGTGTTGTTGAGGCCACTGTCGTTGTCAATGGAGTTGTGGTTGTAGCAGCAGTTGTTGTAGTATCTGCAGCAGTTGTGGAAGGCACTGTTGTTGGAACAGTGGTCGTAGTTGTTGGTGCAGTCGTTGAAGTTGCTATTGTTGTTAATGGAGTGGTAGTTGATTCAGCTGTTGTTGATTCAGCTGTTGTTATAACAGTGGTTGTAGTTGTTGGTGCAGTTGTTGAAGTTGTTACTTGAGTTGTTGTTACTGGAATTGTAGTTGATTCAGGTATTGTTGAGGACACTGTTGTTGTCAATGGAGTTGTGGTTGTAGCAGCAGTTGTAGTTGCTGCAACAGTTGTTGAGAGCACTGTTGTTGGAATCGTGGTTGTAGTTGTTGGTACTGTTGTTGAAGTTGCTATCGTTGTTGTTACTGGACTTGTCGTTGACTCAGCTGTTGATGCTACTGTTGTTACCGGAGCTGTGGTTGTAGTGGCAGTTGTAGTTGTTGCAGGAGTTGTTGATACAGTGGTTGTAGTTGTTGGTGCAGTTGTTGAAGTTGCTACTTGAGTTGTTGTTATTGGAATTGTGGTTGATTCAGGTGTTGTTGAGGCCACTGTCGTTGTCAATGGAGTTGTGGTTGTAGCAGCAGTTGTAGTATCTGCAGCAGTTGTTGAAAGCACTGTTGTTGGAACAGTGGTCGTAGTTGTTGGTGCAGTCGTTGAAGTTGCTATCGTTGTTGTTAATTGAGTTGATGATTCAGCTGTTGTTGAAACAGTGGTTGTAGTTGTTGGTGGAATTGTTGAAATTACTATTGTTGTTAATGGAGTTGTAGTTGATTCAGCTGTTGTTGATTCAGCTGTTGTTGTAACAGTGGTTGTAGTTGTTGGTGCAGTTGTTGAAGTTGCTACTTGAGTTGTTGTTACTGGAATTGTGGTTGATTCAGGTGTTGTTGAGGCCACTGTCGTTGTCAATGGAGTTGTGGTTGTAGCAGCAGTTGTAGTATCTGCAGCAGTTGTTGAAAGCACTGTTGTTGGAACAGTGGTCGTAGTTGTTGGTGCAGTAGTTGAAGTTGCTATTGTAGTTGTTAATTGAGTTGATGATTCAGCTGTTGTTGAAACAGTGGTTGTAGTTGTTGGTGCAGTTGTTGAAGTTGCTACTTGAGTTGTTGTTACTGGAATTGTGGTTGATTCAGGTGTTGTTGAGGCCACTGTCGTTGTCAATGGAGTTGTGGTTGTAGCAGCAGTTGTTGTAGTATCTGCAGCAGTTGTGGAAGGCACTGTTGTTGGAACAGTGGTCGTAGTTGTTGGTGCAGTCGTTGAAGTTGCTATTGTTGTTAATGGAGTTGTAGTTGATTCAGCTGTTGTTGATTCAGCTGTTGTTATAACAGTGGTTGTAGTTGTTGGTGCAGTTGTTGAAGTTGTTACTTGAGTTGTTGTTACTGGAATTGTAGTTGCTTCAGGTGTTGTTGAGGACACTGTTGTTGTCAATGGAGTTGTGGTTGTAGCAGCAGTTGTAGTTGCTGCAACAGTTGTTGAGAGCACTGTTGTTGGAATCGTGGTTGTAGTTGTTGGTACTGTTGTTGAAGTTGCTATCGTTGTTGTTACTGGACGTGTCGTTGACTCAGCTGTTGATGCTACTGTTGTTACCGGAGCTGTGGTTGTAGTGGCAGTTGTAGTTGTTGCAGGAGTTGTTGATACAGTGGTTGTAGTTGTTGGTGCAGTTGTTGAAGTTGCTACTTGAGTTGTTGTTACTGGAATTATAGTTGATTCAGGTGTTGTTGAGGCCACTGTCGTTGTC
The DNA here is from genome assembly GCF_027358695.1 of Spea bombifrons. NCBI lineage: Eukaryota > Metazoa > Chordata > Amphibia > Anura > Pelobatidae > Spea > Spea bombifrons. The sequence continues at coordinate 62,084,770 of NC_071087.1, forward strand.
AATGGAGTTGTGGTTGTAGCAGCAGTTGTAGTATCTGCAGCAGTTGTTGAAAGCACTGTTGTTGGATCAGTGGTCGTAGTTGTTGGTGCAGTCGTTGAAGTTGCTATCGTTGTTGTTAATTGAGTTGATGATTCAGCTGTTGTTGAAACAGTGGTTGTAGTTGTTGGTGGAATTGTTGAAGTTACTATTGTTGTTAATGGAGTTGTAGTTGATTCAGCTGTTGTTGATTCAGCTGTTGTTATAACAGTGGTTGTAGTTGTTGGTGCAGTTGTTGAAGTTGCTACTTGAGTTGTTGTTACTGGAATTGTGGTTGATTCAGGTGTTGTTGAGGCCACTGTCGTTGTCAATGGAGTTGTGGTTGTAGCAGCAGTTGTAGTATCTGCAGCAGTTGTTGAAAGCACTGTTGTTGGAACAGTGGTCGTAGTTGTTGGTGCAGTCGTTGAAGTTGCTATCGTTGTTGTTAATTGAGTTGATGATTCAGCTGTTGTTGAAACAGTGGTTGTAGTTGTTGGTGGAATTGTTGAAGTTACTATTGTTGTTAATGGAGTTGTAGTTGATTCAGCTGTTGTTGATTCAGCTGTTGTTATAACAGTGGTTGTAGTTGTTGGTGCAGTTGTTGAAGTTGCTTCTTGAGTTGTTGTTACTGGAATTGTGGTTGATTCAGGTGTTGTTGAGGCCACTGTCGTTGTCAATGGAGTTGTGGTTGTAGCAGCAGTTGTAGTATCTGCAGCAGTTGTTGAAAGCACTGTTGTTGGAACAGTGGTCGTAGTTGTTGTTGCAGTCGTTGAAGTTGCTATTGTTGTTGTTAATGGAGTTGATGATTCAGCTGTTGTTGGTGCCACTGTTGTTGTAGTGTCTGCAAGAGATGTTGAAGGCACTGTTGTTGAAACAGTGGTTGTAGTTGCTGGTGGAATTGTTGAAGTTACTATTGTTGTTAATGGAGTTGTAGTTGATTCAGCTGCTGTTGATTCAGCTGTTGTTATAACAGTGGTTGTAGTTGTTGGTGCAGTTGTTGAAGTTGCTACTTGAGTTGTTGTTACTGGAATTGTAGTTGATTCAGGTGTTGTTGAGGACACTGTTGTTGTCAATGGAGTTGTGGTTGTAGCAGCAGTTGTAGTTGCTGCAACAGTTGTTGAGAGCACTGTTGTTGGAATCGTGGTTGTAGTTGTTGGTACTGTTGTTGAAGTTGCTATCGTTGTTGTTACTGGACTTGTCGTTGACTCAGCTGTTGATGCTACTGTTGTTACCGGAGCTGTGGTTGTAGTGGCAGTTGTAGTTGTTGCAGGAGTTGTTGATACAGTGGTTGTAGTTGTTGGTGCAGTTGTTGAAGTTGCTACTTGAGTTGTTGTTATTGGAATTGTGGTTGATTCAGGTGTTGTTGAGGCCACTGTCGTTGTCAATGGAGTTGTGGTTATAGCAGCAGTTGTAGTATCTGCAGCAGTTGTTGAAAGCACTGTTGTTGGAACAGTGGTCGTAGTTGTTGGTGCAGTCGTTGAAGTTGCTATCGTTGTTGTTAATTGAGTTGATGATTCAGCTGTTGTTGAAACAGTGGTTGTAGTTGTTGGTGCAGTTGTTGAAGTTGCTACTTGAGTTGTTGTTACTGGAATTGTGGTTGATTCAGGTGTTGTTGAGGCCACTGTCGTTGTCAATGGAGTTGTGGTTGTAGCAGCAGTTGTAGTATCTGCAGCAGTTGTTGAAAGCACTGTTGTTGGAACAGTGGTCGTAGTTGTTGGTGCAGTCGTTGAAGTTGCTATCGTTGTTGTTAATTGAGTTGATGATTCAGCTGTTGTTGAAACAGTGGTTGTAGTTGTTGGTGGAATTGTTGAAATTACTATTGTTGTTAATGGAGTTGTAGTTGATTCAGCTGTTGTTGATTCAGCTGTTGTTGTAACAGTGGTTGTAGTTGTTGGTGCAGTTGTTGAAGTTGCTACTTGAGTTGTTGTTACTGGAATTGTGGTTGATTCAGGTGTTGTTGAGGCCACTGTCGTTGTCAATGGAGTTGTGGTTGTAGCAGCAGTTGTAGTATCTGCAGCAGTTGTTGAAAGCACTGTTGTTGGAACAGTGGTCGTAGTTGTTGGTGCAGTAGTTGAAGTTGCTATTGTAGTTGTTAATTGAGTTGATGATTCAGCTGTTGTTGAAACAGTGGTTGTAGTTGTTGGTGCAGTTGTTGAAGTTGCTACTTGAGTTGTTGTTACTGGAATTGTGGTTGATTCAGGTGTTGTTGAGGCCACTGTCGTTGTCAATGGAGTTGTGGTTGTAGCAGCAGTTGTTGTAGTATCTGCAGCAGTTGTGGAAGGCACTGTTGTTGGAACAGTGGTCGTAGTTGTTGGTGCAGTCGTTGAAGTTGCTATTGTTGTTAATGGAGTTGTAGTTGATTCAGCTGTTGTTGATTCAGCTGTTGTTATAACAGTGGTTGTAGTTGTTGGTGCAGTTGTTGAAGTTGTTACTTGAGTTGTTGTTACTGGAATTGTAGTTGCTTCAGGTGTTGTTGAGGACACTGTTGTTGTCAATGGAGTTGTGGTTGTAGCAGCAGTTGTAGTTGCTGCAACAGTTGTTGAGAGCACTGTTGTTGGAATCGTGGTTGTAGTTGTTGGTACTGTTGTTGAAGTTGCTATCGTTGTTGTTACTGGACGTGTCGTTGACTCAGCTGTTGATGCTACTGTTGTTACCGGAGCTGTGGTTGTAGTGGCAGTTGTAGTTGTTGCAGGAGTTGTTGATACAGTGGTTGTAGTTGTTGGTGCAGTTGTTGAAGTTGCTACTTGAGTTGTTGTTACTGGAATTATAGTTGATTCAGGTGTTGTTGAGGCCACTGTCGTTGTCAATGGAGTTGTGGTTGTAGCAGCAGTTGTAGTATCTGCAGCAGTTGTTGAAAGCACTGTTGTTGGATCAGTGGTCGTAGTTGTTGGTGCAGTCGTTGAAGTTGCTATCGTTGTTGTTAATTGAGTTGATGATTCAGCTGTTGTTGAAACAGTGGTTGTAGTTGTTGGTGGAATTGTTGAAGTTACTATTGTTGTTAATGGAGTTGTAGTTGATTCAGCTGTTGTTGATTCAGCTGTTGTTATAACAGTGGTTGTAGTTGTTGGTGCAGTTGTTGAAGTTGCTACTTGAGTTGTTGTTACTGGAATTGTGGTTGATTCAGGTGTTGTTGAGGCCACTGTCGTTGTCAATGGAGTTGTGGTTGTAGCAGCAGTTGTAGTATCTGCAGCAGTTGTTGAAAGCACTGTTGTTGGAACAGTGGTCGTAGTTGTTGGTGCAGTCGTTGAAGTTGCTATCGTTGTTGTTAATTGAGTTGATGATTCAGCTGTTGTTGAAACAGTGGTTGTAGTTGTTGGTGGAATTGTTGAAGTTACTATTGTTGTTAATGGAGTTGTAGTTGATTCAGCTGTTGTTGATTCAGCTGTTGTTATAACAGTGGTTGTAGTTGTTGGTGCAGTTGTTGAAGTTGCTTCTTGAGTTGTTGTTACTGGAATTGTGGTTGATTCAGGTGTTGTTGAGGCCACTGTCGTTGTCAATGGAGTTGTGGTTGTAGCAGCAGTTGTAGTATCTGCAGCAGTTGTTGAAAGCACTGTTGTTGGAACAGTGGTCGTAGTTGTTGTTGCAGTCGTTGAAGTTGCTATTGTTGTTGTTAATGGAGTTGATGATTCAGCTGTTGTTGGTGCCACTGTTGTTGTAGTGTCTGCAAGAGATGTTGAAGGCACTGTTGTTGAAACAGTGGTTGTAGTTGCTGGTGGAATTGTTGAAGTTACTATTGTTGTTAATGGAGTTGTAGTTGATTCAGCTGCTGTTGATTCAGCTGTTGTTATAACAGTGGTTGTAGTTGTTGGTGCAGTTGTTGAAGTTGCTACTTGAGTTGTTGTTACTGGAATTGTAGTTGATTCAGGTGTTGTTGAGGACACTGTTGTTGTCAATGGAGTTGTGGTTGTAGCAGCAGTTGTAGTTGCTGCAACAGTTGTTGAGAGCACTGTTGTTGGAATCGTGGTTGTAGTTGTTGGTACTGTTGTTGAAGTTGCTATCGTTGTTGTTACTGGACTTGTCGTTGACTCAGCTGTTGATGCTACTGTTGTTACCGGAGCTGTGGTTGTAGTGGCAGTTGTAGTTGTTGCAGGAGTTGTTGATACAGTGGTTGTAGTTGTTGGTGCAGTTGTTGAAGTTGCTACTTGAGTTGTTGTTATTGGAATTGTGGTTGATTCAGGTGTTGTTGAGGCCACTGTCGTTGTCAATGGAGTTGTGGTTATAGCAGCAGTTGTAGTATCTGCAGCAGTTGTTGAAAGCACTGTTGTTGGAACAGTGGTCGTAGTTGTTGGTGCAGTCGTTGAAGTTGCTATCGTTGTTGTTAATTGAGTTGATGATTCAGCTGTTGTTGAAACAGTGGTTGTAGTTGTTGGTGCAGTTGTTGAAGTTGCTACTTGAGTTGTTGTTACTGGAATTGTGGTTGATTCAGGTGTTGTTGAGGCCACTGTCGTTGTCAATGGAGTTGTGGTTGTAGCAGCAGTTGTTGTAGTATCTGCAGCAGTTGTTGAAGGCACTGTTGTTGGAACAGTGGTCATAGTTGTTGGTGCAGTCGTTGAAGTTGCTATTGTTGTTGTTAATGGAGTTGATGATTCATCTGTTGTTGGTGCCACTGTTGTTGTAGTGTCTGCAAGAGATGTTGAAGGCACTGTTGTTGAAACAGTGGTTGTAGTTGTTGGTGGAATTGTTGAAGTTACTATTGTTGTTAATGGAGTTGTAGTTGATTCAGCTGCTGTTGATTCAGCTGTTGTTATAACAGTGGTTGTAGTTGTTGGTGCAGTTGTTGAAGTTGCTACTTGAGTTGTTGTTACTGGAATTGTAGTTGTTTCAGATGTTGTTGAGGCCACTGTTGTTGTCAATGGAGTTGTGGTTGTAGCAGTAGTTGTAGTATCTGTTGCAGTTGTTGAAAGCACTGTTGTTGGAACAGTGGTCGTAGTTGTTGGTGCAGTTGTTGAAGTTGCTACTTGAGTTGTTGTTACTGGAATTGTAGTTGATTCAGATGTTGTTGAGGCCACTGTTGTTGTCAATGGAGTTGTGGTTGTAGCAGTAGTTGTAGTATCTGTAGCAGTTGTTGAAAGCACTGTTGTTGGAACAGTGGTCGTAGTTGTTGGTGCAGTCGTTGAAGTTGCTATTGTAGTTGTTAATTGAGTTGATGATTCTGCTGTTGTTGAAACAGTGGTTGTAGTTGTTGGTGCAGTTGTTGAAGTTGCTACTTGAGTTGTTGTTACTGGAATTGTGGTTGATTCAGGTGTTGTTGAGGCCACTGTCGTTGTCAATGGAGTTGTGGTTGTAGCAGCAGTTGTTGTAGTATCTGCAGCAGTTGTGGAAGGCACTGTTGTTGGAACAGTGGTCGTAGTTGTTGGTGCAGTTGTTGAAGTTGCTATTGTTGTTAATGGAGTTGTAGTTGATTCAGCTGTTGTTGATTCAGCTGTTGTTATAACAGTGGTTGTAGTTGTTTGTGCAGTTGTTGAAGTTGTTACTTGAGTTGTTGTTACTGGAATTGTAGTTGATTCAGGTGTTGTTGAGGACACTGTTGTTGTCAATGGAGTTGTGGTTGTAGCAGCAGTTGTAGTTGCTGCAACAGTTGTTGAGAGCACTGTTGTTGGAATCGTGGTTGTAGTTGTTGGTACTGTTGTTGAAGTTGCTATCGTTGTTGTTACTGGACTTGTCGTTGACTCAGCTGTTGATGCTACTGTTGTTACCGGAGCTGTGGTTGTAGTGGCAGTTGTAGTTGTTGCAGGAGTTGTTGATACAGTGGTTGTAGTTGTTGGTGCAGTTGTTGAAGTTGCTACTTGAGTTGTTGTTACTGGAATTGTGGTTGATTCAGGTGTTGTTGAGGCCACTGTCGTTGTCAATGGAGTTGTGGTTGTAGCAGCAGTTGTAGTATCTGCAGCAGTTGTTGAAAGCACTGTTGTTGGAACAGTGGTCGTAGTTGTTGGTGCAGTTGTTGAAGTTGCTACTTGAGTTGTTGTTACTGGAATTGTAGTTGATTCAGATGTTGTTGAGGCCACTGTTGTTGTCAATGGAGTTGTGGTTGTAGCAGTAGTTGTAGTATCTGTAGCAGTTGTTGAAAGCACTGTTGTTGGAACAGTGGTCGTAGTTGTTGGTGCAGTCGTTGAAGTTGCTATTGTAGTTGTTAATTGAGTTGATGATTCTGCTGTTGTTGAAACAGTGGTTGTAGTTGTTGGTGCAGTTGTTGAAGTTGCTACTTGAGTTGTTGTTACTGGAATTGTGGTTGATTCAGGTGTTGTTGAGGCCACTGTCGTTGTCAATGGAGTTGTGGTTGTAGCAGCAGTTGTTGTAGTATCTGCAGCAGTTGTGGAAGGCACTGTTGTTGGAACAGTGGTCGTAGTTGTTGGTGCAGTTGTTGAAGTTGCTATTGTTGTTAATGGAGTTGTAGTTGATTCAGCTGTTGTTGATTCAGCTGTTGTTATAACAGTGGTTGTAGTTGTTTGTGCAGTTGTTGAAGTTGTTACTTGAGTTGTTGTTACTGGAATTGTAGTTGATTCAGGTGTTGTTGAGGACACTGTTGTTGTCAATGGAGTTGTGGTTGTAGCAGCAGTTGTAGTTGCTGCAACAGTTGTTGAGAGCACTGTTGTTGGAATCGTGGTTGTAGTTGTTGGTACTGTTGTTGAAGTTGCTATCGTTGTTGTTACTGGACTTGTCGTTGACTCAGCTGTTGATGCTACTGTTGTTACCGGAGCTGTGGTTGTAGTGGCAGTTGTAGTTGTTGCAGGAGTTGTTGATACAGTGGTTGTAGTTGTTGGTGCAGTTGTTGAAGTTGCTACTTGAGTTGTTGTTACTGGAATTGTGGTTGATTCAGGTGTTGTTGAGGCCACTGTCGTTGTCAATGGAGTTGTGGTTGTAGCAGCAGTTGTAGTATCTGCAGCAGTTGTTGAAAGCACTGTTGTTGGAACAGTGGTCGTAGTTGTTGGTGCAGTCGTTGAAGTTGCTATTGTAGTTGTTAATTGAGTTGATGATTCAGCTGTTGTTGAAACAGTGGTTGTAGTTGTTGGTGCAGTTGTTAAAGTTGCTACTTGAGTTGTTGTTACTGGAATTGTGGTTGATTCAGGTGTTGTTGAGGCCACTGTCGTTGTCAATGGAGTTGTGGTTGTAGCAGCAGTTGTTGTAGTATCTGCAGCAGTTGTGGAAGGCACTGTTGTTGGAACAGTGGTCGTAGTTGTTGGTGCAGTCGTTGAAGTTGCTATTGTTGTTAATGGAGTTGTAGTTGATTCAGCTGTTGTTGATTCAGCTGTTGTTATAACAGTGGTTGTAGTTGTTGGTGCAGTTGTTGAAGTTGTTACTTGAGTTGTTGTTACTGGAATTGTAGTTGATTCAGGTGTTGTTGAGGACACTGTTGTTGTCAATGGAGTTGTGGTTGTAGCAGCAGTTGTAGTTGCTGCAACAGTTGTTGAGAGCACTGTTGTTGGAATCGTGGTTGAAGTTGTTGGTACTGTTGTTGAAGTTGCTATCGTTGTTGTTACTGGACTTGTCGTTGACTCAGCTGTTGATGCTACTGTTGTTACCGGAGCTGTGGTTGTAGTGGCAGTTGTAGTTGTTGCAGGAGTTGTTGATACAGTGGTTGTAGTTGTTGGTGCAGTTGTTGAAGTTGCTACTTGAGTAGTTGTTACTGAAATTGTGGTTGATTCAGGTGTTGTTGAGGCCACTGTCGTTGTCAATGGAGTTGTGGTTGTAGCAGCAGTTGTAGTATCTGCAGCAGTTGTTGAAAGCACTGTTGTTGGAACAGTGGTCATAGTTGTTGGTGCAGTCGTTGAAGTTGCTATTGTAGTTGTTAATCGAGTTGATGATTCAGCTGTTGTTGAAACAGTGGTTGTAGTTGTTGGTGCAGTTGTTGAAGTTGCTACTTGAGTTGTTGTTACTGGAATTGTGGTTGATTCAGGTGTTGTTGAGGCCACTGTCGTTGTCAATGGAGTTGTGGTTGTAGCAGCAGTTGTTGTAGTATCTGCAGCAGTTGTGGAAGGCACTGTTGTTGGAACAGTGGTCGTAGTTGTTGGTGCAGTCGTTGAAGTTGCTATTGTTGTTAATGGAGTTGTAGTTGATTCAGCTGTTGTTGATTCAGCTGTTGTTATAACAGTGGTTGTAGTTGTTGGTGCAGTTGTTGAAGTTGTTACTTGAGTTGTTGTTACTGGAATTGTAGTTGATTCAGGTGTTGTTGAGGACACTGTTGTTGTCAATGGAGTTGTGGTTGTAGCAGCAGTTGTAGTTGCTGCAACAGTTGTTGAGAGCACTGTTGTTGGAATCGTGGTTGTTGTTGTTGGTACTGTTGTTGAAGTTGCTATCGTTGTTGTTACTGGACTTGTCGTTGACTCAGCTGTTGATGCTACTGTTGTTACCGGAGCTGTGGTTGTAGTGGCAGTTGTAGTTGTTGCAGGAGTTGTTGATACAGTGGTTGTAGTTGTTGGTGCAGTTGTTGAAGTTGCTACTTGAGTTGTTGTTACTGGAATTGTGGTTGATTCAGGTGTTGTTGAGGCCACTGTCGTTGTCAATGGAGTTGTGGTTGTAGCAGCAGTTGTAGTATCTGCAGCAGTTGTTGAAAGCACTGTTGTTGGAACAGTGGTCGTAGTTGTTGGTGCAGTCGTTGAAGTTGCTATCGTTGTTGTTAATTGAGTTGATGATTCAGCTGTTGTTGAAACAGTGGTTGTAGTTGTTGGTGCAGTTGTTGAAGTTGCTACTTCAGTTGTTGTTACTGGAATTGTGGTTGATTCAGGTGTTGTTGAGGCCACTGTCGTTGTCAATGGAGTTGTGGTTGTAGCAGCAGTTGTTGTAGTATCTGCAGCAGTTGTTGAAGGCACTGTTGTTGGAACAGTGGTCGTAGTTGTTGGTGCAGTCGTTGAAGTTGCTATTGTTGTTAATGGAGTTGTAGTTGATTCAGCTGTTGTTGATTCAGCTGTTGTTATAACAGTGGTTGTAGTTGTTGGTGCAGTTGTTGAAGTTGTCACTTGAGTTGTTGTTACTGGAATTGTAGTTGATTCAGGTGTTGTTGAGGACACTGTTGTTGTCAATGGAGTTGTGGTTGTAGCAGCAGTTGTAGTTGCTGCAACAGTTGTTGAGAGCACTGTTGTTGGAATCGTGGTTGAAGTTGTTGGTACTGTTGTTGAAGTTGCTATCGTTGTTGTTACTGGACTTGTCGTTGACTCAGCTGTTGATGCTACTGTTGTTACCGGAGCTGTGGTTGTAGTGGCAGTTGTAGTTGTTGCAGGAGTTGTTGATACAGTGGTTGTAGTTGTTGGTGCAGTTGTTGAAGTTGCTACTTGAGTAGTTGTTACTGAAATTGTGGTTGATTCAGGTGTTGTTGAGGCCACTGTCGTTGTCAATGGAGTTGTGGTTGTAGCAGCAGTTGTAGTATCTGCAGCAGTTGTTGAAAGCACTGTTGTTGGAACAGTGGTCATAGTTGTTGGTGCAGTCGTTGAAGTTGCTATTGTAGTTGTTAATCGAGTTGATGATTCAGCTGTTGTTGAAACAGTGGTTGTAGTTGTTGGTGCAGTTGTTGAAGTTGCTACTTGAGTTGTTGTTACTGGAATTGTGGTTGATTCAGGTGTTGTTGAGGCCACTGTCGTTGTCAATGGAGTTGTGGTTGTAGCAGCAGTTGTTGTAGTATCTGCAGCAGTTGTGGAAGGCACTGTTGTTGGAACAGTGGTCGTAGTTGTTGGTGCAGTCGTTGAAGTTGCTATTGTTGTTAATGGAGTTGTAGTTGATTCAGCTGTTGTTGATTCAGCTGTTGTTATAACAGTGGTTGTAGTTGTTGGTGCAGTTGTTGAAGTTGTTACTTGAGTTGTTGTTACTGGAATTGTAGTTGATTCAGGTGTTGTTGAGGACACTGTTGTTGTCAATGGAGTTGTGGTTGTAGCAGCAGTTGTAGTTGCTGCAACAGTTGTTGAGAGCACTGTTGTTGGAATCGTGGTTGTTGTTGTTGGTACTGTTGTTGAAGTTGCTATCGTTGTTGTTACTGGACTTGTCGTTGACTCAGCTGTTGATGCTACTGTTGTTACCGGAGCTGTGGTTGTAGTGGCAGTTGTAGTTGTTGCAGGAGTTGTTGATACAGTGGTTGTAGTTGTTGGTGCAGTTGTTGAAGTTGCTACTTGAGTTGTTGTTACTGGAATTGTGGTTGATTCAGGTGTTGTTGAGGCCACTGTCGTTGTCAATGGAGTTGTGGTTGTAGCAGCAGTTGTAGTATCTGCAGCAGTTGTTGAAAGCACTGTTGTTGGAACAGTGGTCGTAGTTGTTGGTGCAGTCGTTGAAGTTGCTATCGTTGTTGTTAATTGAGTTGATGATTCAGCTGTTGTTGAAACAGTGGTTGTAGTTGTTGGTGCAGTTGTTGAAGTTGCTACTTCAGTTGTTGTTACTGGAATTGTGGTTGATTCAGGTGTTGTTGAGGCCACTGTCGTTGTCAATGGAGTTGTGGTTGTAGCAGCAGTTGTTGTAGTATCTGCAGCAGTTGTTGAAGGCACTGTTGTTGGAACAGTGGTCGTAGTTGTTGGTGCAGTCGTTGAAGTTGCTATTGTTGTTAATGGAGTTGTAGTTGATTCAGCTGTTGTTGATTCAGCTGTTGTTATAACAGTGGTTGTAGTTGTTGGTGCAGTTGTTGAAGTTGTTACTTGAGTTGTTGTTACTGGAATTGTAGTTGATTCAGGTGTTGTTGAGGACACTGTTGTTGTCAATGGAGTTGTGGTTGTAGCAGCAGTTGTAGTTGCTGCAACAGTTGTTGAGAGCACTGTTGTTGGAATCGTGGTTGAAGTTGTTGGTACTGTTGTTGAAGTTGCTATCGTTGTTGTTACTGGACTTGTCGTTGACTCAGCTGTTGATGCTACTGTTGTTACCGGAGCTGTGGTTGTAGTGGCAGTTGTAGTTGTTGCAGGAGTTGTTGATACAGTGGTTGTAGTTGTTGGTGCAGTTGTTGAAGTTGCTACTTGAGTAGTTGTTACTGAAATTGTGGTTGATTCAGGTGTTGTTGAGGCCACTGTAGTTGTCAATGGAGTTGTGGTTGTAGCAGCAGTTGTAGTATCTGCAGCAGTTGTTGAAAGCACTGTTGTTGGAACAGTGGTCGTAGTTGTTGGTGCAGTCGTTGAAGTTGCTATTGTAGTTGTTAATTGAGTTGATGATTCAGCTGTTGTTGAAACAGTGGTTGTAGTTGTTGGTGCAGTTGTTGAAGTTGCTACTTGAGTTGTTGTTACTGGAATTGTGGTTGATTCAGGTGTTGTTGAGGCCACTGTCGTTGTCAATGGAGTTGTGGTTGTAGCAGCAGTTGTTGTAGTATCTGCAGCAGTTGTGGAAGGCACTGTTGTTGGAACAGTGGTCGTAGTTGTTGGTGCAGTCGTTGAAGTTGCTATTGTTGTTAATGGAGTTGTAGTTGATTCAGCTGTTGTTGATTCAGCTGTTGTTATAACAGTGGTTGTAGTTGTTGGTGCAGTTGTTGAAGTTGTTACTTGAGTTGTTGTTACTGGAATTGTAGTTGATTCAGGTGTTGTTGAGGACACTGTTGTTGTCAATGGAGTTGTGGTTGTAGCAGCAGTTGTAGTTGCTGCAACAGTTGTTGAGAGCACTGTTGTTGGAATCGTGGTTGTTGTTGTTGGTACTGTTGTTGAAGTTGCTATCGTTGTTGTTACTGGACTTGTCGTTGACTCAGCTGTTGATGCTACTGTTGTTACCGGAGCTGTGGTTGTAGTGGCAGTTGTAGTTGTTGCAGGAGTTGTTGATACAGTGGTTGTAGTTGTTGGTGCAGTTGTTGAAGTTGCTACTTGAGTTGTTGTTACTGGAATTGTGGTTGATTCAGGTGTTGTTGAGGCCACTGTCGTTGTCAATGGAGTTGTGGTTGTAGCAGCAGTTGTAGTATCTGCAGCAGTTGTTGAAAGCACTGTTGTTGGAACAGTGGTCGTAGTTGTTGGTGCAGTCGTTGAAGTTGCTATTGTTGTTGTTAATTGAGTTGATGATTCAGCTGTTGTTGAAACAGTGGTTGTAGTTGTTGGTGCAGTTGTTGAAGTTGCTACTTGAGTTGTTGTTACTGGAATTGTGGTTGATTCAGGTGTTGTTGAGGCCACTGTCGTTGTCAATGGAGTTGTGGTTGTAGCAGCAGTTGTTGTAGTATCTGCAACAGTTGTTGAAGGCACTGTTGTTGGAACAGTGGTCGTAGTTGTTGGTGCAGTCGTTGAAGTTGCTATTGTTGTTGTTAATGGAGTTGATGATTCAGCTGTTGTTGGTGCCACTGTTGTTGTAGTGTCTGCAAGAGATGTTGAAGGCACTGTTGTTGAAACAGTGGTTGTAGTTGTTGGTGGAATTGTTGAAGTTACTATTGTTGTTAATGGAGTTGTAGTTGATTCAGCTGTTGTTGATTCAGCTGTTGTTATAACAGTGGTTGTAGTTGTTGGTGCAGTTGTTGAAGTTGCTACTTGAGTTGTTGTTACTGAAATTGTGGTTGATTCAGGTGTTGTTGAGGCCACTGTCGTTGTCAATGGAGTTGTGGTTGTAGCAGCAGTTGTAGTATCTGCAGCAGTTGTTGAAAGCACTGTTGTTGGAACAGTGGTCGTAGTTGTTGGTGCAGTCGTTGAAGTTGCTATTGTAGTTGTTAATTGAGTTGATTCAGCTGTTGTTGAAACAGTGGTTGTAGTTGTTGGGGCAGTTGTTGAAGTTGCTACTTGAGTTGTTGTTACTGGAATTGTGGTTGATTCAGGTGTTGTTGAGGCCACTGTCGTTGTGGTTGTAGCAGCAGTTGTTGTAGTATCTGCAGCAGTTGTTGAAGGCACTGTTGTTGGAACAGTGGTCGTAGTTGTTGGTGCAGTCGTTGAAGTTGCTATTGTTGTTAATGGAGTTGTAGTTGATTCAGCTGTTGTTATAACAGTGGTTGTAGTTGTTGGTGCAGTTGTTGAAGTTGCTATTGTTGTTAATGGGGTTGTAGTTGATTCAGCTGTTGTTGATTCAGCTGTTGTTATAACAGTGGTTGTAGTTGTTGGTGCAGTTGTTGAAGTTGCTACTTGAGTTGTTGTTACTGGAATTGTAGTTGATTCAGGTGTTGTTGAGGCCACTGTTGTTGTAAATGGAGCTGTGGTTGTAGCAGCAGTTGTAGTTGCTGCAACAGTTGTTGAGAGCACTGTTGTTGGAATCGTGGTTGTAGTTGTTGGTACTGTTGTTGAAGTTGCTATAGTTGTTGTTACTGGACTTGTCGTTGACTCAGCTGTTGATGCTACTGTTGTTACCGGAGCTGTGGTTGTAGTGGCAGTTGTAGTTGTTGCAGGAGTTGTTGATACAGTGGTTGTACTTGTTGGTGCAGTTGTTGAAGTTGCTACTTGAGTTGTTGTTACTGGAATTGTGGTTGATTCAGGTGTTGTTGAGGCCACTGTCGTTGTCAATGGAGTTGTGGTTGTAGCAGCAGTTGTAGTATCTGCAGCAGTTGTTGAAAGCACTGTTGTTGGAACAGTGGTCGTAGCTGTTGGTGCAGTCGTTGAAGTTGCTATCGTTGTTGTTAATTGAGTTGATGATTCAGCTGTTGTTGAAACAGTGGTTGTAGTTGTTGTTACTGGAATTGTGGTTGATTCAGGTGTTGTTGAGGCCACTGTCGTTGTCAATGGAGTTGTGGTTGTAGCAGCAGTTGTTGTAGTATCTGCAGCAGTTGTTGAAGGCACTGCTGTTGGAACAGTGGTCGTAGTCGTTGGTGAAGTCGTTGAAGTTGCTATTGTTGTTAATGGAGTTGTAGTTGATTCAGCTGTTGTTATTACCGTGGTTGTAGTTGTTGGTGCAGTTGTTGAAGTTGCTATTGTTGTTAATGGAGTTGTAGTTGATTCAGCTGTTGTTGATTCAGCTGTTGTTATAACAGTGGTTGTAGTTGTTGGTGCAGTTGTTGAAGTTTCTACTTGAGTTTTTGTTACTGGAATTGTATTTGATTCAGGTGTTGTTGAGGCCACTGTTGTTGTCAATGGAATTGTGGTTGTAGCAGCAGTTGTAGTTGCTGCAACAGTTGTTGAGAGCACTGTTGTTGGAATCGTGGTTGTAGTTGTTGGTACTGTTGTTGAAGTTGCTATAGTTGTTGTTACTGGACTTGTCGTTGACTCAGCTGTTGATGCTACTGTTGTTACCGGAGCTGTGGTTGTAGTGGCAGTTGTAGTTGTTGCAGGAGTTGTTGATACAGTGGTTATAGTTGTTGGTGCAGTTGTTGAAGTTGCTACTTGAGTTGTTGTTACTGGAATTGTGGTTGATTCAGGTGTTGTTGAGGCCACTGTCGTTGTCAATGTAGTTGTTGTTGTTGCAGCAGTTGTAGTATCTGCAGCAGTTGTTGAAAGCACTGTTGTTGGAACAGTGGTCGTAGTTGTTGGTGCAGTCGTTGAAGTTGCTATCGTTGTTGTTAATTGAGTTGATGATTCAGCTGTTGTTGAAACAGTGGTTGTAGTTGTTGGTGCAGTTGTTGAAGTTGCTACTTGAGTTGTTGTTACTGGAATTGTGGTTGATTCAGGTGTTGTTGAGGCCACTGTCGTTGTCAATGGAGTTGTGGTTGTAGCAGCAGTTGTTGTAGTATCTGCAGCAGTTGTTGAAGGCACTGTTGTTGGAACAGTGGTCGTAGTTGTTGGTGCAGTCGTTGAAGTTGCTATTGTTGTTGTTAATGGAGTTGATGATTCAGCTGTTGTTGGTGCCACTGTTGTTGTAGTGTCTGCAAGAGATGTTGAAGGCACTGTTGTTGGAACAGTGGTTGTAGTTGTTGGTGGAATTGTTGAAGTTACTATTGTTGTTAATGGAGTTGTAGTTGATTCAGCTGTTGTTGATTCAGCTGTTGTTATAACAGTGGTTGTAGTTGTTGGTGCAGTTGTTGAAGTTGCTACTTGAGTTGTTGTTACTGGAGTTGTGGTTGATTCAGGTGTTGTTGATGCCACTGTTGTTGTTAATGGAGTTGTGGTTGTAGCAGCAGTTGTAGTTGCTGCAACAGTTGTTGAGAGCACTGTTGTTGGAATCGTGGTTGTAGTTGTTGGTACTGTTGTTGAAGTTGCTATCGTTGTTGTTACTGGACTTGTCGTTGACTCAGCTGTTGATGCTACTGTTGTTACCGGAGCTGTGGTTGCAGTAGCAGTTGTAGTTGTTGCAGGAGTTGTTGATTCAGCTGTTGTTATAACAGTGGTTGTAGTTGTTGGTGCAGTTGTTGAAGTTGCTATCGTTGTTGTTACTGGACTTGTCGTTGACTCAGCTGTTGTTGATGCTACCGTTGTTACCAGAGCTGTGGTTGTGGTAGCAGTTGCAGTTGTTGCAGGAGTTGTTGATTCAGCTGTTGTTGAAACAGTGGTTGTAGTTGTTGGTGTAGTTGTTGAAGTTGCTACTTGAGTTGTTGTTACTGGAATTGTAGTTGATTCAGGTGTTGTTGAGGCCACTGTTGTTGTCAATGGAGTTTTGGTTGTAGCAGCAGTTGTAGTATCTGCAGCAGTTGTTGAAAGCACTGTTGTTGGAACAGTGGTCGTAGTTGTTGTTGCAGTCGTTGAAGTTGCTATTGTTGTTGTTAATGGAGTTGATGATTCAGCTGTTGTTGGTGCCACTGTTGTTGTAGTGTCTGCAAGAGATGTTGAAGGCACTGTTGTTGGAACAGTGGTTGTAGTTGTTGGTGGAATTGTTGAAGTTACTATTGTTGTTAATGGAGTTGTAGTTGATTCAGCTGTTGTTGATTCAGCTGTTGTTAAAACAGTGGTTGTAGTTGTTGGTGCAGTTGTTGAAGTTGCTATTTGAGTTGTTGTCACTGGAGTTGTGGTTGATTCAGGTGTCGTTGATGCCGCTGTTGTTGTTAATGGAGTTGTGGTTGTAGCAGCAGTTGTAGTTGCTGCAACAGTTGTTGATAGCACTGTTGTTGGAACTGTGGTTGTAGTTGTTGGTACTATTGTTGAAGTTGCTATCGTTGTTGTTACTGGACTTGTCGTTGACTCAGCTGTTGATGCTACTGTTGTTACCGGAGCTGTGGTTGTAGTAGCAGTTGTAGTTGTTGCAGGAGTTGTTGATTCAGCTGTTGTAGTTGTTGATGCAGTTGTTGAAGTTGCGATAGTTGTTGTTACTTGACTTGTTGTTGATTCAGCTGTTGTTGATGCTACTGTTACCGCAGACGTGGTTGTGGTAGCAGTTGTAGTTGTTACAGGAGTTGTTGATTCAGCTGTTGTTGAAACAGTGGTTGTAGTTGTTGGGGCAGTTGTTGAACTTGCTACTTGAGTTGTTGTTACTGGAATTGTAGTTGATTCAGGTGTTGTTGAGGCCACTGTTGTTGTCAATGGAGTTGTGGTTGTAGCAGCAGTTGTTGTAGTATCTGCAGCAGTTGATGAAAGTACTGTTGTTGGAACAGTGGTCGTAGTTGTTGGTGCAGTCGTTGAAGTTGCTATCGTTGTTGTTAATTGAGTTGATGATTCAGATGTTGGTGCCACTGTTGTTGTAGTGTCTGCAACAGTTGTTGAAAGCACTGTTGTTGGAACAGTGGTCGTAGTTGTTGGTGGAATTGTTGAAGTTACTATTGTTGTTAATGGAGTTGTAGTTGATTCAGCTGTAGTTGATTCAGCTGTTGTTAAAACAGTGGTTGTAGTTGTTGGTGCAGTTGTTGAAGTTACTATTTGAGTTGTTACTGGAGTTGTGGATGATTCAGGTGCTGTTGATGCCACTGTTGTTGTTAATGGAGTTGTGGTTGTAGTAGCAGTTGTAGTTGTTGAAGGAGTTGTTGATTCAGCAGTTGTTGTAGTATCTGCAGCAGTTGTTGAAAGCACTGTTGTTGGAAGAGTGGTTGTAGTTGTTGGTGCAGTTGTTGAAGTTGCTACTTGAGTTGTTGTTACTGGAATTGTGGTTGATTCAGGTGTTGTTGAGGCTACAGTTGTTGTCAATGAAGTTGTGGTTGTAGTGGCAGTTGTAGTTGTTTCAGGAGTTGTTGATTCAGTTGTTGATGAAACAGTGGTTGTAGTTGTTGGTTCAGTTGCTGAAGTTGTTAGTGTTGTAGTAGTGCCTATAAAACCCAAGCAAACTCAGCATTAAAGGTAGAGATCAAATAAATAATGCATTAAAACCCTAAAGTGCCAATAGAAATCACAGGTTTCACACCCAAAAGGCCATCCTGGCACCTAGATTGCAGACATAGGACCTGCCCCGGGACCCAGATTGGACACATAGGCTATCTTTGTCCCCAGACAGCCTCCCTGTGAAATATCTATCCTAAACAGCCTCCCTGTGCCATTTTGCCCAAAACTGCCTGTGCCATCTTTGTCCTGAAACAGCATGACTGTGCCATCTTTGTCCCCAAACACCCTCCCTGTGACATCTTTGCCCTAAACAGCCTCCCTGTACCATCTCTGTCCCCAAACAGCCTGACTGTTCCATCTTTGCCCCACACAGCATGCCTGTGCCATCTCTGCCTCAAACAGCCTGCCTGTGCCATTTGTGCCCAGACAGCCTCCCTGTGCCATCTTTGTCACCCCACTTACACATCCATGCTATGATGCACATTCTCATTCATTCGCAAATATTGATTCATTCATTCACTGATACTGATTTACTCACTCATTATATCCATTCACTCATTCACACATACTCGTTTACAAATACTCATTCACTTACTCACTCACTCACACATTCACACTTACTCATTCATACACCCTCCCCTACTGTCAGAAGCTGGGTCCATACAGACGACTGCAATGACCCAGAGCGCCCAAAGATTGTGTTCAGGAGCTACAGTGCAGTAGCGGAGTTGGACAGGGCCTGGTGCAGGGCGACAGCACTTCCCCCGTGGGCATCTAGGGTTGTGCCGCCACATACAACAGATATTAACCAGAACTTGGAGATATCCTGCAGACACCCTGGAGCAGACATGAGACATAGCAGTAGAATCATGTGCAGGATGCTGCAGGCTGGGAGAATAGAAGCTAAGCAGAGTAATAGCAGAGACATAACAAACAAGGGACAGGGAGACCAAGCAAGAAACATAACCAGACAAAATATACATAATACAGGGCACATCAGGGAACAAGACAAGGAATACTCAAGATCTGACATGAACAGGACAGGACACCCCTCTACCGGGGATTCAGGACAAGACACCCCTCTACCGGGGAGACAGGACACCCCCTCTACCGGGGATTCAAGACAGGACACCCCCTCTACCGGGGATACAGGACACCCCTCTACCGGTAATACAGGACAGGACAAAGCACAGAGCTGACAAGACTGACCAGGCAACACATGACAAGAATACACAGAAACCACAGGACCAAACAGGACTACAAGATAACAATTGGAGATTCTGTCACATCTTATGGCCATAGTATGCTTAGCCACCACTACGCCAAAGTACTCCAATATACGGTGGGTCCTAACGCTAAACCCTGCCTACAGAGGTACTAAACAAACCAAACATGAAATCCAAACACATACCAGAGAGACATACCTGTAGACTGCAGACAAACATAACTGACACCTTATAAAGGAAACAGAGCTGAAACAGAGCTGAAGCAAAGGAATCCAGGAAACTGTAGCAAGACAGAGATATGCAGCTCCGCAGCCTGGGTAGAGCGTGACACCTACCCCTCTGAACTGCAGATTTCTCTGTAGTACTCGCACACTTCCAACTAGGCCAGCAGCTTACCTCTGCGTTGCTTGCATACTCTAGAGTGGCGGGCACCTGCGACCATTGTTGCTTCTGGGTCAAGGGACAGCTGCCATGTGCCCCCAAGAATGACTGGGCCCAGGGCAGGTGCCCCTTTTGCCCCACATTAAAGATGGCCTTGACTGGTCAAAACAAAAGTTAGATTTAACTCCTAAGGATTGTTATTTACAGCAGAATAGTCAAAAATGTCAAATATCAGTGTCATGTATCGCCATACATTGAGTTTCCCTAAAAGTTTCATTATATAGTCAATGTATGAGGATATATATCACTGCTGAAAGGGGGAGTCCAGGCTGTTAACAAGAAAATCAGGATGTACACCTATGTCCAAAGGGGATTTATTAAATGTTTTTAGGTCCATAGGAGACTAGAGGGTTTAATACATATATTAATATATTAGCCTGTAGCAAGTATATGTGTGCAGAAGGCATCATTACTGAAACCAGAAGATGTGGCTGAACACATCTCCTTAAAGCCAAGGCGCTGGAGGCAAGGAAAGAAGTAAACACATACATTTTGTTCATACACTGTTTACCATCTACTTTTAAAGGGTGCTGGGATATGATATCATACCCAAAGTCCAGCAGCTGGCAGCATGCAAACTGCTAAGAAGGAAGCATTGGTGGAGGGGATTGAGCCAGTAGGCCAGGGGATGGGCAACATTCGGTGACCATATCAGCCTTGCTATCGAGGTCACATACAATTTTCACATATTGTTTACTTGACTTTTTTTATTTAGGGGATTGACAGATAGGGAAGCACTTGTTGTGGTACAATATCAATATCTTATCCCATACATGGTAGTAGCCAGTACATGATACCAAACAGTCATATTAGGGCTGATTTTAGGCAGTGATCTGATTCTTCAAAAAATATTTTTATACACATTGTAAGGCTTACAAATCACACAAGACATCTGACACAGGGGGCTCAGTGATCCCAATAGATTGGGAACCATCTTGATTTTCTAGTAAAATGCAACCATAGAAAAAGTAGTAAGGTCAGCGCTAACAAAACTATATCTCAATATACAAATAATCGCAATGAGGATCATCTCTGAATAAAATATGGCACAAATAGAAAAAATATGATTCAAATAGTAAAAATATGTAAAAAGTCACATAAAATCTAACACATAGAAAATAATAAACAAAAGCCCTAAAAAACCACATAGTTCTATAAAGATCACTCGTGCCAAAAGATTTATTTCCAATATAGAATAAAGCAGTACTCACAAACAGTGTTTCGTATAATAAATCTGAGCAACAGATAAATACAAAAGAGATACTGAGATGACATGTGCAGCGCCTCCACTTGAGTAGAGGCTACTCTCACAGCTCTCTCTCAGTGGCATGCCCACCTAACGCGTTTCGCTGCAAGCAGCTTCCTCATTGGTGACATTACCACTTTATTGTATATTGGAAATAAATCATTTTTTATACTTACTTCACCTTCACACAGGAGTAATCTTCACACAGTGACTTTACCAATTCAGAATCAAACTCATATATTTTCTTTATTTGTAGCTCATTTTAATCAAAAGTGGCCCTCATTGCAATTATTTGTATATACTTTTACTGTTTTTATTATTGTTTTCCAAATTCATAGCTTACTCATATTTGCTCTATTTAGATTCTTTTTAACTACATGATGGCATGAAGGGTGGAGTAGTTTAATTAAAAAATGTGTGGAAATGTGTGAAAATCATATATATATTTTTATACTTTAGACTCTGTGACAGAATGACCTGTCATACAAGGCCCCAAGGTAGTCAGAGATGGCTCCAGCCTGGCTGCCAAACAGGCAGGAACTCCATAGTTTAATTAATCCCATCAATAGGATTGCTGACTGGGGATTAAAGGTTGGGTTGAATACATGTATCTGTTAATTTATGTTAATGTAGTTCTGTGGATATATGAGTCTATGTTTCACTACAATAAACTGTTCATTCCTGCTGTACTCAGTTCAAGGTAGTTGTGTCTACTTATTGGGTACACAAAGCAGGGTTCCAAGGTGCACATGCTGGCTGGTGCTGGAAGTGATTCCGGGGACAACAGGAGGATACTGGGTGATCTCTTAGAGTTACTACAGCTCTCTTGGTGAACCCGGTACAGACTCAATAATCGTTATGTATTAGCACCTTACTTAAATTTCAAAGTGCCTGTTGTCATATCATTTTGCAGAACACATATTATCCTCCAGACATTCAAGTTCAGTTCTACTAAATCTTTGTATATGTCTGAACTACCTATGAGTGGAGTGCCTAAAGGCAGTTTTTGGATTCAGAACAGTCATGTCATGTGCAGTACCAAAACTAGAGAGAACACACAACTATTAAAGTCCCCAATTGCATAATGATATGATTGCAGACCAGAAGACCCCATGACATTGAGGTGGGCTTATAGTGATTTAAGATTCAAGTTGTAGAACAACTTTACATACTTAGATATGCTAGTTTTTACAAATGTATTATACTCACCCACAGTGTCCCAAAACAAGGAATACATAACAAACATAACACAGTATGTGAAATATTACAGCATGTATTATTAAGCATGCATAAGATGACATTGTTTTTCAAAATCACCACCTTAGTATAGCCGCTAAATGATATAACCACACATAAACTGTGTCTAAGCATTCATAGTGACAGGAGGAACGGTCCCCTTTGGCAAAATGTCTATAAGGTAGGGTGACCATAATCCTTTTCAAGATTTTTTCACTATTCTGAAATACTTTTATCCCAATCATCACAGAAATAACTCTTTGTTTGCCACGAAGCAGACTTGCAGATTATGGCTGTAATTCAAATTATGAAAAAAAAAACATTTGATACCATGTTTGATGCCTGTTTTCCACATTAACAAGCAAGTTTTCTAACCCCCTAAACATTCAGGAAAACTGAAATAGGGTTGTGAAACCTAAAACATGTGCATTGGATCCATTGTGAGTGTAATGTCATTATATTTTCATTTATAATCATAATTGAAAAAATAAATAAATGTAAAAAATTCAAATGTAGAAGTAGGTGTCCAAAAACACTTCATGTCTCTCCCACTAGAAATGTATATTTTAAAAAAACCCTTTCTTACTCCCATTACAAAGTTAAAAATCGGGGTTTTTGACACATTATTCAAATACATGACAGGCTTTACAAAATTACCACCTTAGTCTATCTGCTAAATTATATAACTATGTCTA
This sequence comes from Spea bombifrons, assembly GCF_027358695.1. Classification (NCBI taxonomy): domain Eukaryota; kingdom Metazoa; phylum Chordata; class Amphibia; order Anura; family Pelobatidae; genus Spea; species Spea bombifrons. Next base: position 62,106,593 of record NC_071087.1, read on the forward strand.
AGCATTCACAGGAGGAGCAGTCCCCTACCGCCAAATTTTTATATGGTAGGGTCACCATATTCCTTTTTTACATTAAAAAATCTAGATTTTTTCCCTTCCGGAAATACTTTCAGATTGGCTCTATCTTTATATTCAAATTTTATATATATATATATATATATATATATATATATGTTATCATCCAGAAATAGTGTTACGGAGCTTGCATTAATGAATATACGTACGTGTGTATCTTTGTTTCTTAAAAGCTCGGTCTCAATAAAGTAAACCTCCTGATCTTGCATACATAAACACTATCTATTCTTCCTATAATAAATTTCCCTAAGTATTTTTAAATATATTTTTAATGAAATACCAGCCTGACCAGTAAAAATGAAATTAAGAAAATAAACTCAAACATAATTTCAGCCAATACAGGTGTTGTGGTTAATAATACATATGTGAACTTAAGCATCATCATGCTATTAGGTATAGTGTCTAACTATATATATATATATATATATATATATATATATAAATAACATACCCACTGCTATATACACATTAGCTGCAATTCATGCAAGAACATAACACATCATCCTTGTTAGTTGCAAAGTGTGTTTACATGCACAAGTATTTATTTTAATAATATTTATTTTTTTAGAAACATTTATAACATTAACATTTTTAAGGCACACACCTTGTGTTATTACTATATATATATATATATATATATATATATATGTATATTTTTTTTTATTAACTAATAATGAATAACTGTTTAAATAACCATACCTTGTGCCATTGATTGTGCACATAGTAGCATAATCAAAAGTAATCTCCACAGTCCTGGTGGATGTATGTAAAAGTTCCAGTCCATTCTCTATGCCTTCAGTTTTAGTCCCAGGATAGAAATTGACTACAATCAGTTATCTTTTGGTCTGCAAAAGACTATTGAAGACTGAAAAATTGCAGTTGCTTAAGCACCTTTATTTTTTGGGGCGAGGTACAAGTGACACTCCTCTACTTGATTCACAGGTATGTGACATATTCAGCTGTCCGGAGGTAAGACAGAAATATTTTTGGAAAGGTCATTGCGAACCGCAGAATGACTAAGTCTTACCAGTTTTGCCTGTCCCAAAATGAATAGGCACGGAGATCATTAAAAAAAATTGCTGAGTAACAGCATATGAATGTAACATACTCATCTGTGTTGTTTGTTGCTACCCCTTTTATGTTTTAGCAAAGAAAATGATGCTTTAGATGTTTCGTCTTGTTTTTACGATTCTTTTTAGCAAACGGTCCTTGCTGTTTTCCACAATATACAAGTCAGTTTTCTAACCCGCTAAACATTCAGGCAAAACTTTGTACATTTTAGAATGCTACTTTCCATTATGCACTTGATTTAAAACACTGTTGTAATAGTACTGTAAAAACATGTGCGTTGGATCCATTGTGAGTGAAATGTAATGTTATTGTATTTCATAAAATGTTTTCATTTATAATAATTTAAAAAAATACATAGATTGAAAAAATTTAAATGTAAAAGTAGGTGTCCAAACACTTTCCATCTCTCCCAGAAGAAATGTACATTAAAAAAAAAAAAAAAAAAAATTTCTTGCTCCAACTACAAAGTTCAAAATAAGAAAAGTAGTATATTTTGCATGGGGTATTAATCTGCTAGACATTATGGGGTTATTTTTTATCAGTGGGACCTAATTTATTTTTTTTTGACAAACAATACAAAAACCCTAGAAGAAGAAAGCCTTATCTGTCCTTGAAGAAACAATATATAATCTTTAACTCACAGTTATTTCCACTTATATTGCACATTGATACCTTCCCTTACATCTACCACAATTTCAACAAATATAGTCAAAACGTCAGAGATGCCTTTATGTTTGCAGTTATAACATTAACA